>NC_091750.1:30951628-31251628 GCF_043380555.1 Nothobranchius furzeri | reverse complement strand
ACTTGGACCAAAATGGCCGACTTCCTGTGCAATGTTGTGCTTGGCTCCAAGAGACTTTTTTGTAGGTCCTGAGACACCACATTAGTGTACCAAATTTCGTAATCCTCAGTCAAAGCATGGCTTGGGGCTGATAGTTTAAATGGTCCTAGAGGCGCTATTTAAGACAATAGGCCACGCCCACAAACTTCAGCTATGGATATCTCTTGGGGCTCAGGCTAGGATCACTTACAAGAAGTTTCGTAGCGCTATCACAATAACTGAAGAAATGAGAGGCAAACGTATTTCCATGGCGTGATGGCGATTTTCGCCATGCTGCCAAAGCCCCGCCTTTACTCGAAACCTGCCAGTACTGGATACCAAGTGACCTCAAGTTGTCTACTGCTATTTGCCAGAGATTATGGGTGATTGGGTAAAAGGACTCCAATAGGAAGCTGTGGAAAAAAAGAGTGGCGTGGCGAAAGGTCAAAGTTTGAGGCTTAGCCACGCCCACACCTTTCAACTTTTGAAAAATCCGACGGTTGAATTTTTTCCCCTACGTCTTAAGAGTACATGGCAGAAGTTTGAAGGCGATTGGTGAAAAGGGCGACGGAGCATCACTCTCCAAACAACGTGTGCGAAAACCACTAATTCGAGTACTTGGACCAAAATGGCCGACTTCCTGTGCGACTTTGTTCTTAGCTCCAAGAGACTTTTTTGTAGGTCCTGAGACACCACATTAGTGTACCAAATTTCGTAATCCTCAGTCAAAGCATGGCTTGGGGCTGACAGTTTTAATGGCTCTAGGGGGCGCTATTTAAGAAAATAGGCCACGCCCACAAACTTCAGCTGTCTATTTCTCTTGGGGCTCAGACTAGGATCACTCACCAGAAGTTTTGTAGCGATATCACGAAAACTGAAGAAATGAGAGGCAAACGTATTTCCTTGGCGTGATGGCGATTTTCGCCATGCTCCCAAAGCCCCGCCTTTTTTCGAAACCTAACTGTACTGGATACCAAGTGACCTCAACTTGTCTACTGCTATTTGCCAGAGATTCCTATTGATTGGGTAAAAGGAGTCCAATAGGGAGATGTGAAAAAAAGAGTGGCGTGGCGAAAGGTCAAAGTTTGAGGCTTAGCCACGCCCACACCTTTCAACTTTTGAAAAATCCGACGGTTGAATTTTTTCCCCTTCGTCTTAAGAGTATATAGCAGAAGTGTGAAAGTGATTGGTGAAAAGAGCAACGGAGCATCACTCTCCAAACAACGTGTGCGAAAACCACTAAATTGCGTACTTGGACCAAAATGGCCGACTTCCTGTGCGACTTTGCGCTTGGCTCCAAGAGACTTTTTTGTAGGTCCTGAGACACCACATTAGTGTACCAAATTTCGTAATCCTCAGTCAAAGCATAGCTTGGGGCTATTAGTTTAAATGGTCCTAGGGGGCGCTATTTAAGAAAATAGGCCACGCCCACAAATTTCAGATGTCTATGTCGCTTGGGGGTCAGACTAGGATCACGCACCAGAAGTTTCGTAGCGATATCACGATAACTGAAGAAATGAGAGGCAAACATACTTCCATGGCGTGATGGCGATTTTCGCCATGCTCCTGAAGCCCCGCCTTTTTTTGAAACCTGCCAGTACTGGAGACCAAGTGACCTCAAGTTGTCTACTGCTGTTTGCCAGAGATTCCTGCTGATTGGGTAAAAGGAGTCCAGTAGGGAGCTGTGAAAAAATGAGTGGCGTGGCGACAGGTCAAAGTTTGAGGCTTAGCCACGCCCACACCGTTTAACTTTTGAAAAATCCGACGGTTGAATTTTTTCCTCTTTGTCTTAAGAGTATATAGCAGACGTTTCAAGGAGATTGGTGAAAAGGGCGACGGAGCATCACTCTCCAAACAAGGTGTGCGAAAACCAGTAAATCGCGTACTTGGACCAAAATGGCCGACTTCCTGTGCGACTTTGCACTTGGGTCCAAGAGACTTTTGTGTAGGTCCTGAGACACCACATTAGTGTACCAAATTTTGTAATCCTCAGTCAAAGCATGGCTTGGGGCTGACAGTTTTAATGGTCCTAGGGGGCGCTATTTCAGAAAATAGGCCACGCCCACCAGATGTTCACATCAGATCTTTTGGGGGGCCAGACTAGGATCACTCACAAGAAGTTTCGTGATGATATCTTTAGAAATGACGAAATGGGAGGCAAACGTAAGGCCACGGCGGTACGCCTGACTTCGCCGCGCCGCCACAGCCCCGCCCTCTGCCGAAAACTCACATAATGTGACGCCAAGCAACCCCCACTTGTCTTGAGTTACCAGCTACAAATTTGTGGTGATTTAGTGAAATGGGGCAATTTGGGACCTTTCACAGTAAAACTTAACCTTTTTGGTCCTGAGGGGGCGGGGCTTGTGTGATGTCATCATGCGACCATTCAATTTACTTTGTGAGGTGATGACAAATAACCACAGAAAGTTTGGTAACTCTATTCCATTCAGTTATGAAGTTATAGCAATTTAAAAATTTTTGGCGAGTAGTCAAACTTCGAGGCCTGGCCCCGCCCCTTCAGTATTTACGAAAAGTCAATTTTATTGTCTCATTTTGTTCGCCCATCTCTTCTGAGCAATTTTACACAATTTTTGAGATGATCGTGCAAAAAATGATCGAGCAATCCAATCAGAAACGGACCCTAAAAACGGCCAAAACTGCAAAAAATCGCCATTTCAACCCAAAATGGCCGACTTCCTGTTTGATATTGACCATGCTTGCAAGAGACTTTTCTGTGCGGACTATTGAGTACTATAAGTGTACCAAATTTCATAACGGTACGATAAACTAAGCTTTATGGAGAGGGTTTTTTTTCATTTTCTAGGGGGCGCTGTTCAGCCATTTTCTTTGCGATTTTTTTGGGACCTTTAAAATATCAAATTTTTCACCAGGCCTGACAAGTGTGCAAAATATTGTGAGTTTTGGGGTATGTTAAGATCCCCAAAAAGCCATTCAAAGCGGCACCGGAATAATAAATAAAAAAAATAATAAACGGAGCAAAAACAAGAGGCCTTCGCAGCGCTTTCGCTGCTCGGGCCTAAAAAATAATAATAAACGGAGCAAAAACAAGAGGCCTTCGCAGCGCTTTCGCTGCTCGGGCCTAATAATAAACAGAGCAAAAACAAGAGGCCTTCGCAGCGCTTTCGCTGCTCGGGCCTAATTAAAGCTGCAAGCAGCGTCGTTCGGCCCTCGCAGCTCCGCGCCGCTCCGGCCTGGCCGGCAGCCCGGGGCACCAGGGCACCTCTGCAGAACACAAACGTCGACCACCCCAACACCAGAAACTGCTAACGGCCACCTTTTCCGCACCTCACCCTGACTCAGCATCCCCTTTGAGCCCACCATTATATTTTATGTCTCACCACTAGGGAATCCTCTATCTTTACCACACTGGTTGTGTGATGACAGTGACCAACTTTAATGCTATTCTGACCATGTTTTTTAAAGTTATCGAAGGATAACGTTATCTAGGTGGCTCTGTGACCAACTACAGAAAAGTCCCATTGAGGTCAGCTTTGGTGACATTATATAACATTCACCAACCGTTTGTGCCTCATTGGCTAAAGGGCATGATTGTTCATTGCCATATTCAGTTTCGGGCAAATCGGAGGCCGTTTGTGGAAGTTACAGTCAAATGTAAGGTCATGGCGTCACGTCAGCATTCACCATGGCATCAAAGCCCCTCCCTTTCTGGAAAGCTATCAGATCTGAATGGTCATTAAAACATCATGAAGACACTGTATGACCTGAGTGTCATTTTCACTAAATTAGAGGGGACAAATATGGGCATTTCACCATAAAACAATAGACTTCCTGTTGTCAGGGGGCGGGGCTTAGGTGATGTAAGCTGTCCACATTGTCGTTGTCTTGAGATGTGGTCAGTGATCACACAGACAAAGTTTGAATTAGATCTGATCATGCACATGGGAGTTATTAAGTCAAGTAATGTCATGGCGAAAGGTCAAAGTTTGAGGCTTAGCCACGCCCACACCTTTTTTTTTTTTTTTTTTTTTTTTTTTTTTTTTTTTTTTTTTTTTTTTTTTTTTTTTTTTTAACGTGTCCTGTCTGGCTGTGAAGCAAGCAGAATTGATGTCTGAATGCTGGTAACAAGCCTTACAGTTTTACTCTCAGGTGGAGCATCAGAGCATCTGCTTTTAATGTCTCAGGTGGAGCATCAAAGAGTCTGCTTTTAATGTCGCACCTGATATTTAAAACTTTATTGTTATTGTTTTTGAATGCTTTGTAATTTCGACCAGACACGGAGACAGAGGTGAAAGAGAAAGGAAAAGAGAAAAGGTGGGGAGAGAGGGGGTTAGGTGGGGGGGGGATTCAACAAAAATAAACAATAATGAACAAGAGTCTGCTTCTAGACCTGCAAAATGAGACGAGAAAAAAGCAAAACATAACAAAAAAATGGGACACAACACCAATATAACAAAATCAAGCTATCACTGCATCAACTTGATGAAGAAATATATAATCAATCATTGTTTAACTAAACAGTCACACGATAATATACCACAGTGCATTGAGTGCCCACCATAGTCTTAAGACATGTGTTGAACGTGCCCAAGCCCATACTTATGAGAGCACCATGTGAGCACCTGTGTGTGTACATGCGCTTGTTTATGTAAGGTTTATCTATAGGAGCGTCCAATAGAGAGTGTGAGGGACCACAGATCTGCCCCCCAAAGACGCGTAGGAGACGGGGGGGGGGAGCTCCAAGTCCCAGAGATCCAGGCGCTGCCCCAGAACACAGGAACCCCAAGGAGCCCGCAACCAGAAAGGCCCCCGCCCCCCTCGAGAGGCACAGAGGATCGCCCCGGGAGGCCACAACCAGCAGCCGGCAGAGCCCCGGGAGATATCAGCGGCAAGTCCTCAGGCCTGCCCGCAGCCTCCCACCCCCTAGCCGGCCGAGTCCGGGACCCAGCGACCCGGGACCCAAGGGCGACCACCCCCGCCGGGGACCCAGCAGAGCCCAGGGACCCAGACCCCCCCAGGCCGCCACCGGGATTGATCAGGCAGATGCCAAAAATCTTAAACTCCCTGACCCGGGAGCCACGAACACTCAGGCAGACCAAGGCATCACACCCACACCAGGTGTGACAGGGGGGAGGGGAGACGAAGATCTATATCATCAAAGGAGGTCCCAGGAGAAGGGAGGAGTCAAAGGCCCCACCTGACATATACAGTCATACACAAACACAGTCACACACTCCCTCCCTCATGCTCACACATGCACATACAACCAAAGACTTACAAAAATACACGCCGGACACCCATTCATGCTCCCCATACACACCCTATTCACTCTGGTCCCGGTAATGCTGCACATGGGGTACAACCACCACCGGTTACCAGAGTTTGACCCTTTCTGCTGGGGTGCTGATGAGCAGGCTCCCCCGCCCACCGCCGAGCACAGCAACCCACCACCCCAGACCCCAACCAGACGGCCAGATCTCCCTCCTAGTCTCCAGCCCCAGGCAGCCAAGCAACAACAGAGGTGTGCTAAGACCCCCTGGTCTCCCTCCACCTGCTCCAACATAGTGTTGTGTGTTAATGAGGTGTATTCTATTGCTGTGGTGAGCGGGCAGTGCGGGCATTTTCTGGCCTATGCCAGCTGATGCCACTGCACCACCCTACTTGCACCCACAGCCCTTGGTGTCTAAATGCAGTTTAAAATTCGAAGTGGGCACCGGCACTCGGGAGGAGGCTGAGAACTCCCCCTGCCAAGTGCCGTTGAATGTGCTCACTCCCAAGGCCCTAAGTGTATGTTTGCGTGGAATGTCGTCGGTGGAAGTGCATAAGGTGCAAATAAAATTGGGGGGCAGGAAGCCACAGGAATGCGGAAATGGGGTCCATACCCGCACTCCTCGACTTGTCCACCCCCCAAGGTCCTATGTGCATGTTTGTGTGATGATGTGAGGGAGCAGGAGGAGAGAAATAAACGGGGATGGGGAGGAATGGCTGGTAGGGCTTAGCCCTCCAGGGAGCCAGCTCCCCCACTGACCCCAATAGGCACCTCCGTTGTCATACCGCCGCCCAGGGCATGGAGACCCCAGCCCATCCTGCCAGGGCCCAAAGCAGCAGCATCACAGAGCCCCACAGAGCCCGAGGGAGCCGACCCAGCCCCACCCCAGCAGAATATCTATGCCCATCCCTGCATTTGCACAACTTCCAGAATATATAAGACATAAGACATCCAGGTAAGGTTGGGTCCTCCCCCTCCTGGACCTCCCCCTCCCCTGTGATGGGACAACAGAGGAGCCAGGGCCTGCCCTACGCCCCTGAACCCGGGCCAGGTACTTCTGCGTATTCCTGCCTTCTTCCCGGCAGCGTACATGTAGGGACCCGACCCCCAAGGCCCAGCCCAGATCCCCACACGGGGCCGGCCACCCCAACACCCCGAGCCCCCAGGCCCCCACCCAGACCCACCCAGGGGCAATGCAGCCGCCAGGCAGTGACCCATGGCCGCCGCCAAGACCTCCAAGGGGCTCCACTCACAACCGCCAGCAGTACACCCCCCGAGGCAACCCAAGCACCTCCAGAGGGGGGGAACGGCCCCCCAGTGCCAGACATCCCCAGTGAACCCATCCCCAGGGAACATCCAGATACTCCAAACTCAGACCCTCCACCCCCCCACCCACATCATCCCGCAGGACATCATCAACGGCCCCCCATCACCGCCATGTGATGGAACCGATCAAAGGAGCCCAGAGAGATTTATTTGAAGTGGAAGCAGAGGCTAAATCAAGTGCAATATGATCTAACAAAAGATTTCTATACTGGTTAATGCAGAGATTTTCTCTATTTTTCCAATTCAAGAGGATAGTTTTCTTAGCGATGCATATGGCAGTCAGAACCACGTGAACCAAAGATTTTTCAATCGGGACATCATCCAGGTTTCCCAGTAAACAAAGAGAGGGGGTGATTGGGATATGACATTTCAGAGACTTTGACAGGTCTTCACATACTCTACCCCAAAATTCCTGGACAGGTGGACAGGACCACAGTGCATGAACGTAATTGTCAGGAATGTTGTTTGTGCAGTGTGTACAGATGTCAGACGACACAAACCCCATCTTGAACATCCGATGACCTGTATAGTGTACTCTGTGTAGAACTTTGTACTGAATTAATTGTAAATTGGGGTGTCTGATCATTTTAAAAGTTTTTAAACAAGTTTGGGACCAGAAGTTCTGGTCAAAGCTGACTGATAGATCCACCTCCCATTTTTCAATAGGGATTGCTATTCTATCGTCTATTTTGGACAGTGTCTTATATACTTTAGACAGTAGTTTAGGGGGTTTGAGATTGCAGAAGTCTAAAACCCTTGGCGGGGTTTGTAATTCTATTTTATTGAGCTTAAATTTTTGTTTGACTACAGATTTGATTTGGTGGTATTCTAAAAAGCTATTCTTTTCTATTCCAAATTGGGAGACTATTCTATTAAATGGGATGAAGTCCAATCCTTCATATATGTTTTCCAGGTATAGGATTCCTTTATTTTTCCAGTCCAGAAGGTTCATCATTTTATTATTTTGCAAAATATCAGGATTATTCCAGATAGGTGTGCGTCTGCATGGTACTAGTGAAGACTCTGTCATTTTAAGATACTCCCACCATGCTGTCAGAGAAGTGCTGATACTAATACTTTTGAAGCCTTCATGTTTTCTTACGCTTGAGCTAATAAATGGTAAGTCTGAAAGCTCTATCGTATTGCAAAGTGTCTGTTCTATATCTAACCAGGACTCGTCTAATGGGTTATCTTGCAACCATCTTGGTATATATTGCAGCCTGTTGGCTAAAAAATAATAATAAAAGTTGGGTAGATCCAGTCCTCCTCTGTCTTTGCTCTTCTGAAGCGTTTTTAAGCTAATTCGTGGAGGTTTATCCTGCCAGAGGAATTTGGTAATTGAGGAGTCCAGAGATCTAAACCAGTCAGCTGGTGGTTTGTTTGGGATCATTGAAAATAAGTAATTTATTCTGGGTAAGACCATCATTTTAATTGTAGCAACTCTTCCCATCAGTGATATTGGTAAGGATTTCCATCTAGCAAGATCATCCTCCACTTTCTTTAAAAGTGGGATGTAGTTTAATTTGGTTAGATCTGCTAACTTGGGAGAGACATTAATTCCCAGGTATGTGATATTACCTGACTCCAGTTGAGTATTAAGTAAATTGACAAAAGAGAAATTAATTGGTAGAACTGTTGATTTTAACCAGTTTATAGAGTAATCTGAAACTTTTGAAAAAGAGTTTATCAGTTCTATTGAATGAGACAGAGACGATTGAGAATTCTGGAGGAAGAGTAAAACATCATCTGCATAAAGACTGATCTTATGTTCTATTTTATTACACTTTATCCCTTTAATACCTGTTGTTTGCCTAATTGCTGCTGCTAGTGGTTCGATAAAGATAGCAAACAGTGAGGGGGAGAGTGGGCATCCCTGCCTGGTCCCCCTCTGAAGACAGAAGCTAGCTGATATTTGGTCGTTCGTCCTAACACGTGCAATTGGCGAACTGTATAATGTTTGTAGCCAGTTTATGAAGAAGTTCCCAAAACCAAATTTATGTAAAGTTGCAAATAAGAACTTCCAGTTAACTCTATCAAAAGCCTTTTCTGCATCTAGAGATAATATACTAGTTTCTATATTTCTACTGTAAGAGAAATCTATCAAATTAAGTAATCTACGCGAATTAGTGGACGACTGTCTACCCTTTATGAAACCAGTTTGGTCAGGGTGTATTAAGAAGGGGGTTACCTTCTCTAATCTTTTTGCCAGGGCTTTACAAATTATTTTGAGATCAACATTAATAAGAGAAATTGGGCGATAGCTGGTTGGAAATGCTGGGTCTTTGCCTGGTTTTAACAAGAGACTAATATTGGCTGAGTTCATGTTTGGCTGTAATCTGCCGCTCTCTTCGATTTCCCTCACCATTCTGAAAAATGTTGGAGCCAAAATGGTCCAGAATTCTTTGTAGAACTCTGCTGGGAACCCGTCTGGACCTGGAGCTTTCCCATTAGTCATGGATTTAAGGGCTTCTTGGAGCTCTGCTGATGTTAGTGGCGAGTCCAGGACTGCAACTTGGCTGTCTGTTAATTTAGGAAGTGTTAACCTATCAAGGAACTCATCGATCTCGTCATCTGATGGGTTTATCTGTGGTGAGTACAAAGTTTGGTAAAAGTCTCTGAAAGTGTTGTTTATTCTTTCAGGGTCATAAACTATATTCCCAGTTGAGTCTTTAACAGCAGATATGGTAGTTTTCTCTTTATTAATTTTTAATTGGCTGGCCAGAAATTTACCGGATTTATTACTATGTTCAAAGTTTTCTATTCGTAGTCTTTGTGCTAAAAATTGTGTTTTTTTGTCAATAATTCCATGAAGTTCTAATTTAGCTTTACGTAATTTGCTCAGTAACTCTTCTTCTGTGGATGTCTCTAAAGACTTAATGATTTCTTCTAACTCCTGGATACGTTTATTTTCTGTTTTTTTCTTATGTGATGAGAAAGAGATTATTTTACCTCTCATCACTGCCTTTCCTGCCTCCCAGAGAATAGATGCTGATGTTCCAGGCAGGTCATTATGTTCTAAATATAAAGCCCACTCCTTTTTAAAAAATTCTATAAAACCTTCATCTTTAAGCAGTGATGTATTAAACCTCCAGTTTTTGCTTGGTGGGATTGCTTTCTTGTTTACTAGAGTTAAAGAAACCGGAGCATGGTCGCTGACAACAATAGGGTGTATCTCAGTGGCTGAAATGTCAGCCAGCAATGAGCTGCTGACTAGAAAATAATCCAAACGTGAATGAGAGTGATGGACGTGTGAGAAAAAAGTATACTCTCTACGGTTAGGATGAAGAGATCGCCATGCATCACAAAGCCCATAATCACTCATGTACTGTTTAACTATATAAGTGGATTGCCAATTGCGCCGAGTCCCAGCTGTACTGAGCCTGTCTAAGGAATGCATCCAAAGATTAAAATCACCTCCAAGTATAAGTGGACAGTCCAAGTGTTCGGAGAGTACAGAGAAAAAATTATGAAAGAATGGAGGGTCATCAATATTTGGACAGTATATGCTCACAATACATAAGCGTTGGTTCTGTATAGTTATTTTTAACATTATAAATCTACCTTCTGGATCAGAAACTGTGTCCAGTACTGTGAAATTGATGTTTTTGTGTATTAAAATAGCTACCCCTCTTTGCCTAGAGTTATAGCAGGCAGAGAACATGCTGGGAAACTCAGGTGTTTTAAGTTCATCTGCCGATGTGGCAGATCTATGAGTCTCCTGTAATAATATTACGTCTGCTTGCATTCTTTTTAACTGATCAAAAATCTTTAATCTTTTATCTCTTGAGCCAGTTCCATGTACGTTCCATGAGACAAATCTTAGTGCACCCATAGATGTGTGTGTGAGTAGCTAAAATATGACGCCTTCATGTGAATAAGATGGAATAAGTATCTAAATGTATAAAATAGTATGTTAATAAATAACAGAAAAGTAAATAATAATAAGGATTCAACAGTGTTTGTGGTTGTATTATTTGACGCATAAATTATGATATTGTGTTGTGACTTAAATATATCCATGTGTGTGTGTGTGTGTGTGTGTGTGTATGTGTGTGTGTGTGTGTGTGTGTGTGTGTGTGTGTGTGTGTGCGTGTTCCTGTGTGTGTGTGTGTGTGGGTCTGTGTGTGCATGTGTGTGTCTGTGTGTGTGCGTGCGTGTGCGTGTGTGTGTGTGTGTGTGTGGAGTCTGACGCAGTGTTGGAAAGTTGTGTGGTTGTGCCATACAGGTGTAAAGAAGCAGATAAAAAGAGGAAAGGAAAATACAGAAACAGGTTAAAAAAGAAGAAAGAACTAAAAAGAAAAGGTGATGGGGTGTGAGGTGATGATGAACAGGTGAACTCATCATCTAAAACACGGATCTAGCAGCTGTTTATTACTGACGTGCTCAAACCCAGTGAATCTGATAAGAAAAATAAAGGTCTGACCTGATGTTGGGCTAATACAGCCAGTCTGTCACTCCTCGCTCCTTGTAAAGTTTATTATCCACATAAAGCTTATCCACTGAGATGACAGCTCTCTTCCCATCTTGGATAAACTTTTTACGCAGCGGAAAGAGAACTCTGCGCCGATCCAGGATTTCCTTAGGAAACTGGTCATTAACGCTGAAGTCTTTGCCTTTGAGCTCTCTTCCGTGACTTTTAACCAGATCCTTCTGCTTAAAATGTTCAAATTTAGCCACGATGGGACGAGGTCGTCTGCTGTCCCCTCTTTTAGCTCCAAGGCGATGTACTCGGTCGAAGGTGATGTTTTTTACCGTTTCTTCGGGTATCTTCATTTGGGTCTGGAGAAAGTGTTTAACAGTGCGTTCGCAGTCCTCGGCCCCTCCCACCTCCTCCGACAGACCTGCAAACACCAAATTATCCCTCATGCTACGGGCCTGAAGGTCCAAAACCGTCTCCTTCAGAGTTTTGTTGTCCTGGGTGATCCGCGTCATTCCCTCCTCCAGGGAAGAAACGGACTCCCGCAGAGACGTGTTCTCAGCAGCGAGCCGCTCCACCTGCTCCTGGCTGAATTCCAGGGACTGGCGGAGGTTCTGAAACTCCTGGTGCAGAACCTCAAGCAGATGAAGACGCCCCTCAAATCCCACAAGCCGTTTATCTATGGATTCTAATAATTCCAATATGTCCTTCCGGGGAGATGAGGCCTCAGGCGAGTCCTGAGGGCGGCTCCGCTTCGTCCCAGGTGTTTCAGGTTCACCCGCTGATTTCTTCGGACCCATAACAAATAACTCGAAAACTCCGTCAATAAAGTTCTGTAAACTTTCTAAATTTTCTTCACTTACCTCCAGATTGAGCGAGTTATACTTACCAGATTATTTTTTTGCGTTGTCAGTTTTTAAATTAGGCAAAAATGCATCTGAATTGTTTGTGAATGTTTGCTAACGAGCTGCCATCAGCTTCAAACGCTGCTGTGTCCGGTAATCGGCCGTCAGCGCATGCGCATCTCTCCCTCAGATGCTCAGATGATTGTCAGGGGGCGGGGCTTAGGTGATGTAAGCTGTCCACATTGTCGTTGTCTTGAGATGTGGTCAGTGATCACACAGACAAAGTTTGAATTAGATCTGATCATGCACATGGGAGTTATTAAGTCAAGTAATGTCATGGCGAAAGGTCAAAGTTTGAGGCTTAGCCACGCCCACACCTTTATACTCATTTAAAATCCGACGGTTGAATTTTTTCCCCTTTGACTTAAAAGTACATAGCATAAGTTTGAAGTTGATCGGTGTAAAGGGCGACGGGCCATCAATGTCCAAACAACGTGTGCGAAAACCACTAAATCGAGTACTTGGACCAAAATGGCCGACCTCCTGTGCGAAATTGCGCTTGGCTCCAAGAGACTTTTTTGTAGGTCCACAGACCCTACATGAGTGTACCAATTTTCGTAATCCTCAGTAAAACCTTGTCTTGGGGCTGACAGTTTTAATGGTCCTAGGGGGCGCTATTTCAGAATATAGGCCACGCCCACAAATCTCAGCTGCCCAATTCTATTGGGGGTCAGACTAGGATCACTCACCAGACATTTTGTGGCGATGTCACGATAATTGAAGAAATGAGAGGCAAACGTATTGCCATGGCGTGATGGCGAATTTCGCCATGCTCCCAAAGCCCCGCCTTTTTTCAAAACCTGCCAGTACTGTAGACCAAGTGACCTCAACTTGTCAGCTGCTATTTGCCAGAGATTGCTGGTGATTGGGTAAAAGGAGTCCAATAGGGAGCTGTGAAAAAAAGAGTGGCGTGGCGACAGGTCAAAGTTTGAGGCTTAGCCACGCCCACACCTTTATACTTATTTAAAATCCGACGGTTGAGTTTTTTACTTTATGTCTTAAGAGTATATAGCAGAAGTTTGAAGGCGATTGGTGAAAAGGGCGATGGAGCATCACTGTCCAAACAACGTGTGCGAAAACCAGTAAATCGCGTACTTGGACCAAAATGGCCGACTTCCTGTGCAACTTTGCACTAGGCTCCAAGAGACTTTTTTGTAGGTCCTGAGACACCACATTAGTGTACCAAATTTCGTAAACCTCAGTCAAAGCATGGCTTGGGGCTGACAGTTTTAATGATCCTAGGTGGCGCTATTTCATAAAATAGGCCACGCCCACCGGATGTTCACATCACATTTTTTGGGGGGCCGGACTAGGATCACTCCCAAGAGGTTTTGTGGCGATATCTCAAGAAATGATGAAATGGGAGGCAAACGTAAGGCCACATCGGTACGCCTGACTTCGCCGCGCCGCCACAGCCCCGCCTTCTGGAGAAAACTCCCATAAAGTGACGCCAAGCAATCCCAACTTGTCTTCAGTTACCTGCTACAAATATGGGGTGATTAGTTGAAAGGGCGAATTTTGGACAATTTCCCAGTAAAACTTGACCTTTTAAGGCCTGAGGGGGCGGGGCTTATGTGACATCATCAATCAACCATTCATTTGTCTTCGGGGGCGGATGACGATTGTCCATAGAAAATTACTTTAACTGTAATTCTTTCATTTATGAAATTATAGCAATTTGAATTTTTTTGGCGAGTGCTCGAACTTTGAGGCCTGGCCCCGCCCCTTTAGTATTTACGAAAAGTCAATTTTATTTGCTCATTTGATTCGTCCATCGCTTCTGTTCGATCGCCCACTATTTTTGAGACGATCGTGCGAAAAATGGTCAAATTGTTCAACCAAATGTAGACCCTAGAAATGGCCAAAACGGGGTCAAAATGGCCACTTTAGTCCAAAATGGCCGACTTCCTGTTTGATATTGACCATGGCTGCAAGAGGCTTTTCTGTGCGTATTGTTGAGTTCTACAGGTGCACCAAATTTCATCACTCTACTATGAAAAAAGGTCAATGCGGAGGGGTATTTTTAATTTTCCAGGGGGCGCTGTTGAAACATTTTTATACCAACTTTCACGTTGCCAGTGAAATACGTAAATTTCATGCACTTTCTATATTGGGCCAGAATTTGGTGACTTTTTGGATATGCTAAGACCCCCTAAAGGCCGTCCAAAGACGCGGAAGAAAAAAAAAGAAAAAAAAAGAAAAATAAACGGAGCAGATACAATAGGCCTTCGCAGCGCTTCGCTGCTCGGGCCTAATTAAAGCTGCAAGCAGCGTCGTTCGGCCCTCGCAGCGAAGCTGCTCGCCCTCCTTCCGCACCCCCTCCGCTCCATCCCCGACGCTCTCCAAACCCAACTCCGCGCTTGTCCATCCTGGCCGGCAGCCGGGGGCACCAGGGCACGTCGGGCAGAACAGAAAGTCAACCACCCCGACACCAGAAACCGTGAACGGCCTCCTCGTCCACACCTCACCCTGATTCAGCATCCCCTCTGAGCCCAGCATTACACGTCTCACCACTAGGAGATACTCTATCTTTACCACACTGGTGATGTGATGTTCAGTCTCTGGCAAATCGGAGGCTGTTTGTGGAAGTTACAGTCAAACGTAAGGTCACAGCGTCACGCCAGAAATCGCCATGGCATCAAAGCTCCTCTCTTTCTGAAAAGCTATCAGATCTGAATAGTCATTACAACATCATGAAGACAGTGCATGACCTTAGTGTCATGTTGACTAAATTAGAGGGGACAAATATGGGCATTTCACCATATAACAGTAGACTTCCTGTAGTCAGGGGGCGGGGCTTAGGTGATGCCAGCTGTCCACATTGTCACTGTCTTCAGATGTGGTCAGTGATCACACGGACAAAGTTTGAAATTGATCTGATCATGCACAAGGGAGTTATTGAGTCAAGTAATGTAATGGCGACTGGTCAAAGTTTGAGGCTTAGCCACGCCCACACCTTTATACTTATTTAAAATCCGACGGTTGAATTTTTCCTCTATGTCTTAAGAGTATATAGCAGGAGTTTGAAGGTGATCGGTGGAAAGGGCGACGAGACATCATTCTCCTAATAACGTGTGCGAAAACCACTAAATCGAGTACTTGGACCAAAATGGCCGACCTCCTGTGCGACATTGCGCTTGGCTCCAAGAGACTTTTTTGTAGGTCCTGAGACACTACATTAGTGTGCCAAATTTCGTGATCCTCAGTCAAAGCATGGCTTGGGGCTGACAGTTTTAATGGTCCTAGGGGGCGCTATTTCAGAAAATAGGCCACGCCCACAAACTTCAGCTGTCCAATTCTATTAGGGGTCAGAGTAGGATCACTCATCAGAAATTGTGTGGCGATGTCACAATGATTGAAGAAATGAGAGACAAACGTATTTCCATGGCGTGATGGCGAATTTCGCCATGCTCCCAAAGCCCCGCCTTTATTCGAAACCTGCCAGTACTATAGACCAAGTGACCTCAACTTGTCTGCTGCTATTTGCCAGTGATTGCTGGTGATTGGTTAAAAGGAGTCCAATAGGGAGCTGTGAAAAAAAGAGTGGCGTGGCGACAGGTCAAAGTTTGAGGCTTAGCCACGCCCACACCTTTATACTTATTTAAAATCCGTAGGTTGAATTTTTTCCCCGTTGTCTTAAGAGTCTATAGCAGAAGTTTGAAGGTGATTGGTGAAAAGGGCAATGGTGTATCACTCTCCAAACAACGTGTGCGAAAACCACTAAATCGAGTACTTGGACCAAAATGGCCGACTTCCTGTGCGACTTTGCACTTGGCTCCAAGAGACTTTTTTGTAGGTCCGGAGACACCACATTAGTGTACCAGATTTCGTACTCCTCAGTCAAAGCATGGCTAGGGGCTGACAGTTTTAATGGTCCTAGGGGGCGCCATTTCAGAAAATAGGCCACGCCCACAAACTACAGCTGTCCAAATCTATTGGGGGTCAGACTAGGATCACTCACCAGACATTTTGTGGCGATGGCACGATAATTGAAGAAATGAGAGGCAAACTTATTGCCATGGCGTGATGGTGAATTTTGCCATGCTCCCAAAGCCCCGCCTTTTTTCAAAACCTGCCAGTACTGGAGACTAAGTGACCTCAACTTGTCAGCTGCTATTCGCCAGAGATTGCTGGCGATTGGGTAAAAGGAGTCCAATAGGTAGCTGTGAAAAAAAGAGTGGCGTGGTGACAGGTCAAAGTTTGAGGCTTAGCCACGCCCACACCTTTATACTTATTTTAAATCCGACGGTTGAATTTTTTCCTTTATGTCTTAAGAGTCTATAGCAGAAGTTTGAAGGCGATTGGTGAAAAGGGCGATGGAGCATCACTCTCCAAACAACGTGTGCGAAAACCACTAAATCGAGTACTTGGACCAAAATGGCTGACTTCCTGTGCGACTTTGCACTTGGCTCCAAGAGACATTTTTGTAGGTCCTGAGACACCACATTAGTGTGCCAAATTTCATAATCCTCAGTCAAAGCATGACTTGGGGCTGACAGTTTTAATGGTCCTAGGGGGCGCTATTTCAGAAAATAGGCCACGCCCACCGGATCTTCACATCACATTTTGTGGGGGGCTGAACTAGGATCACTCCCAAGAGGTTTTGTGGCGATATCTCTAGAAATGACGAAATGGGAGGCAAACGTAAGGCCTAAGCGGTACGCCTGACTTCGCCGCGCCGCCACAGCCCCGCCTTCTGCAGAAAACTCCCATAAAGTGACGCCAAGCAACCCCAACTTGTCTTCAGTTACCTGCTACAAATTTGGGGTGATTATTTGAAAGGGCGAATTTTGGAAAATTTCCCAGTAAAACTTGACCTTTTAAGTTCTGAGGGGGCGGGGCTTATGTGACATCATCAATCGACCATTCATTTGTCTTCGGAGGGTGATGACGATTGTCCATAGAACATTTCTTTAACTGTAATTCTTTCATTTATGAAATTATAGCAATTTGAATTTTTTTGGCGAGTGCTCGAACTTTGAGGCCTGGTCCCGCCCCTTCAGTATTTACGAAAAGTTAATTTTATTGTCTCATTTTAATCGTCCATCGCTTCTGTTCGATCGCACACTATTTTTGAGACGATCGTGCGAAAAATGACCAAACTGTTCAACCAAATATAGACCCTAGAAATGGCCAAAACGGGGTCAAAATGGCCACTTTAGTCCAAAATGGCCGACTTCCTGTTTGATATTGACCATGGGTGCAAGAGGCTTTTCTGTGCGTATTGTTGAGTTCTACAAGTGTACCAAATTTCATCACTCTACTATGAAAAAAGGTCAAAGCGGAGGGGTATTTTTAATTTTCCAGGGGGCGCTGTTGAAACATTTTTTTACCAACTTTCACGTTGCCAGTGAAATACGTAAATTTCACGCACTTTCTATATTGGGCCAGAATTTGGTGACTTTTTGGATATGCTAAGACCCCCTAAAGGCCATCCAAAGACGCGGAAGAAAAAAAAAGAAAGAAAGAAAGAAAAAAAAAAAACAAGCAGCGTCGTTCGGCCCTCGCAGCGAAGCTGCTCGTCCTCCGTCCGCGCCCCCTCCGCTCCATCCCAGACGCTCTCCAAACCCAGCTCCGCGCTTCTCCGTCCTGGCCGGCAGCCGGGGGCACCAGGGCACGTCTGGCGGAACAGAAAGTCAACCACCCCGACACCAGAAACCGTGAACGGCCTCCTCGTCCACACCTCACCCTGACTCAGCATCCCCTCTGAGCCCACCATTACACATCTCACCACTAGGAGATACTCTATCTTTACCACACTGGTGATGTGATGTTCAGTCTCGGGCAAATCGGAGGCTGTTTGTGGAAGTTACAGTCAAACGTAAGGTCACAGCGTCACGCCAGAAATTGCCATGGCATCAAAGCCCCTCCCTTTCTGAAAAGCTATCAGATCTGAATGGTCATTACAACATCATGAAGACAGTGCATGACCTTAGTGTCACGTTGACTAAATTAGAGGGGACAAATATGGGCATTTCACCATAAAACAGTAGACTTCCTGTAGTCAGGGGGCGGGGCTTAGGTGATGTCAGCTGTCCACATTGTCACTGTCTTCAGATGTGGTCAGTGATCAGACAGACAAAGTTTGAAATTGATCTGATCATGCACATGGGAGTTATTAAGTAAAGTAACGTAATGGCGACTGGTCAAAGTTTGAGGCTTAGCCACGCCCACACCTTTATACTTATTTAAAATCCGACGGTTGAATTTTTTCCTCTATGTCTTAAGAGTATATAGCAGGAGTTTGAAGGTGATCGGTGGAAAGGACGACGAGACATCATTCTCCTAATAACGTGTGCGAAAACCACTAAATCGAGTACTTGGACCAAAATGGCCGACCTCCTGTGCGACATTGGACTTGGCTCCAAGAGACTTTTTTGTAGGTCCTGAGACACTACATTAGTGTGCCAAATTTCGTGATCCTCAGTCAAAGCATGGCTTGGGGCTGATAGTTTTAATGGTCCTAGGGGGCGCTATTTCAGAAAATAGGCCACGCCCACAAACTTCAGCTGTCCAATTCTATTAGGGGTCAGAATAAGATCACTCATCAGAAATTGTGTGGTGATGTCACAATGATTGAAGAAATGAGAGACAAACGTATTTCCATGGCGTGATGGTGAATTTCGCCATGCTCCCAAAGCCCCGCCTTTATTCGAAACCTGCCAGTACTATAAACCAAGTGACCTCAACTTGTCTGCTGCTATTTGCCAGTGATTGCTGGTGATTGGTTAAAAGGAGTCCAATAGGGAGCTGTGAAAAAAAGAGTGGCGTGGCGACAGGTCAAAGTTTGAGGCTTAGCCACGCCCACACCTTTATACTTATTTAAAATCCGACGGTTGAATTTTTTCCTTTATGTCTTAAGAGTATATAGCAGAAGTTTGAAGGCGATTGGTGAAAAGGGCGATGGAGCATCACTCTCCAAACAACGTGTGCGAAAACCAGTAAATCGCGTACTTGGACCAAAATGGCTGACTTCCTGTGCAACTTTGCACTTGGCTCCAAGAGACTTTTTTGTAGGCCCTGAGACACCACATTAGTGTACCAAATTTCGAAATCCTCAGTCAAAGCTTGGCTTGGGGCTGACAGTTTTAATGGTCCTAGGGGGCGCTATTTCAGAAAATAGGCCACGTCCACCGGATGTTCACATCAAATTTTTTGGGGGGCCGGACTAGGATCACTCACAAGAGGTTTTGTGGTGATATCTCTAGAAATGACGAAATGGGAGGCAAACGTAAGGCCACGTCGGTACGCCTCACTTCGCCGCGCCGCCACAGCCCCGCCTTCTGGAGAAAACTCCCATAAAGTGACGCCAAGCAACCCCAACTTGTCTTCAGTTACCTGCTACAAATATAGGGTGATTAGTTGAAAGGGCGAATTTTGGAAAATTTCCCAGTAAAACTTGACCTTTTAAGGCCTGAGGGGGCGGGGCTTATCTGACATCATCAATCAACCATTCATTTGTCTTCGGGGGGCGATGACGATTGTCCATAGAAAATTACTTTAACTGTAATTCTTTCATTTATGAAATTATAGCAATTTGAATTTTTTTGGCGAGTGCTCGAACTTTGAGGCCTGGCCCCGCCCCTTCAGTATTTACGAAAAGTCAATTTTATTGTCTCATTTGATTCGTCCAACGCTTCTGTTCGATGGCACACTATTTTTGAGACAATCGTGCGAAAAATGACCAAACTGTTCAACCAAATATAGAGCCTAGAAATGGCCAAAACGGGTTAAAAATGGCCACTTTAGTCCAAAATGGCAGACTTCCTGTTTGATATTGACCATGGGTGCCAGAGGCTTTTCTGTGCGTATTGTTGAGTTCTACAAGTGTACCAAATTTCATCACTCTACTATGAAAAAAGGTCAATGCGGAGGGGTATTTTTTATTTTCCAGGGGGCGCTGTTGAAACATTTTTATAACAACTTTCACGTTGCCAGTGAAATACGTAAATTTCACGCACTTTCTATATTGGGCCAGAATTTGGTGAGTTTTTGGATATGCTAAGACCCCCTAAAGGCCGTCCAAAGACGCGGAAGAAAAAAAAAGAAAAAAGAAAAAAAAAGAAAGAAAAAAAAAATTAAAGCTGCAAGCAGCGTCGTTCGGCCCTCGCAGCGAAGCTGCTCGCCCTCCTTCCGCAACCCCTCCGCTCCATCCGCGACGCTCTCCAAACCCAGCTCCGCGCTTCTCCATCCTGGCCGGCAGCCGGGGGCACCAGGGCACGTCTCGCAGAACAGAAAGTCAACCACCCCGACACCAGAAACCGTGAACGGCCTCCGCGTCCACACCTCACCCTGACTCAGCATCCCCTCTGAGACCACCATTACACGTCTCACCACTAGGAGATACTCTATCTTTACTACACTGGTGATGTGATGTTCAGTCTCGGGCATATCGAAGGCTGTTTGTGGAAGTTACAGTCAAACGTAAGGTCACAGCGTCACGCCAGAAATCGCCATGGCATAAAAGCCCCCCCTTTCTGAAAAGCTATCAGATCTGAATGGTCATTACAACATCATGAAGACAGTGCATGACCTTAGTGTCATCTTGACTAAATTAGAGGGGACAAAAATGGACATTTCACCATAAAACAGTAGACTTCCTGTAGTCAGGGGGCGGGCTTAGGTGATGTAAGCTGTCCACATTGTCACTGTCTTCAGATGGGGTCAGTGATCACACAGACAAAATTTGAAATTGATCTGATCATGCACATGGGAGTTATTAAGTCAAGTAACATAATGGCGACTGGTCAAAGTTTGAGGCTTAGCCACGCCCACACCTTTATACTTATTTAAAATCCGACGGTTGAATTTTTTCCTCTATGTCTTAAGAGTATATAGCAGGAGTTTGAAGGTGATCGGTGGAAAGGACAACGAGACATCATTCTCCTAATAACGTGTGCGAAAACCACTAAATCGAGTACTTGGACAAAAATGGCCGACCTCCTGTGCGACATTGTACTTGGCTCCAAGAGACTTTTTTGTAGGTCCTGAGACACTACATTAGTGTGCCAAATTTCGTGATCCTCACTCAAAGCATGGCTTGGGGCTGATTGTTTTAATGGTCCTAGGGGGGCGCTATTTCAGAAAATAGGCCACGCCCACAAACTTCAGCTGTCCATGTCTATTAGGGGTCAGAGTAAGAAATCGCCATGGCATCAAAGCCCCTCCCTTTCTGAAAAGCTAGCAGATCTGAATGGTCATTACAATATCATGAAGACAGTGCATGACCTTAGTGTCATGTTGACTAAATTAGAGGGGACAAATATGGGCATTTCACCATAAAAAATAGACTTCCTGTAGTCAGGGGGCGGGGCTTAGGTGATGTCAGCTGTCCACATTGTCACTGTCTTGAGATGTGGTCAATGATCACACAGACACAGTTTGATATAGATCTGATCATGCACATGGGAGTTAAGTCAAGTGATGTAATGGCGAAAGGTCAAAGTTTGAGGCTTAGCCACGCCCACACTTTTATACTTATATAAAATCCGATGGTTGAATTTTTCTCCCTTTGTCTTAAGAGTATATAGCAGAAGTTTGAAGGCGATTGGTGAAAAGGGCGATGGTGCAACACTCTCCAAACAACGTGTGCGAAAACCACTAAATCGAGTACTTGGACCAAAATGGCCGACTTCCTGTGCGACTTTGTACTTGGCTCCAAGAGACTTTTTTGTAGGTCCTGAGACCCCACATTAGTGTATCAAATTTCGTAATCCTCAGTCAAAGCATGGCTTGGGGCTGACAGTTTTAATGGTCCTAGGGGGCGCTATTTAAGAAAATAGGCCACGCCCACAAACTTCAGCTGTCCATTTCTATTGGGGGTCAGACTAGGATCACTCATCAGACATTTTGTTGTGATGTCACAATGATTGAAGAAATGAGAGACAAACATATTTTCATGGCGTGATGGCGAATTTCGCCATGCTCCCAAAGCCCCGCCTTTATTCAAAACCTGCCAGTACTATAGATCAAGTGACCTCAACTTGTCTGCTGCCATTTGCCAGTGATTGCTGGTGATTGGTTAAAAGGAGTCCAATAGGGAGCTGTGAAAAAAAGAGTGGCGTGGCGACAGGTCAAAGTTTGAGGCTTAGCCACGCCCACACCTTTAAACTTATATAAAATCCGACGGTTGAATTTTTTCCTTTATGTCTTAAGAGTCTATAGCAGAAGTTTGAAGGCGATTGGTGAAAAGGGTGATGGTGCAACACTCTCCAAACAACGTGTGCGAATACCACTAAATCGAGTACTTTGACCAAAATGGCTGACTTCCTGTGCGACTTTGCACTTGGCTCCAAGAGACTTTTTTGTAGGTCCTGAGACACCACATTAGTGTACCCAATTTCGAAATCCTCAGTCAAAGCATGGCTTGGGGCTGACAGTTTTAATGGTCCTAGGGGGCGCTATTTCAGAAAATAGGCCACGCCCACCGGATGTTCACATCAAATTTTTTTGGAGGCTGGACTAGGATCACTCACAAGAGGTTTTGTGGCGATATCTCTAGAAATGACGAAATGGTAGGCAAACGTAAGGCCACGTCGGTACGCCTGACTTCGCCGCGCCGCCACAGCCCCGCCTTCTGGAGAAAACTCCCATAAAGTGACGCCAAGCAACCCCAACTTGTCTTCAGTTTCCTGCTAGAAATATGGGGTGATTAGTTGAAAGGGCGAATTTTGGACAATTTCCCAGTAAAACTTGACCTTTTAAGGCGTGAGGGGGCGGGGCTTATGTGACATCATCAATCAACCATTCATTTGTCTTCGGGGGGCGATGACGATTGTCCATAGAAAATTACTTTAACTGTAATTCTTTCATTTATGAAATTATAGCAATTTGAATTTTTTTGGCGAGTGCTCGAACTTTGAGGCCTGGCCCCGCCTCTTCAGTATTTACGAAAAGTCAGTTTTATTTTCTCATTTGATTCGTCCATCGCTTCTGTTCGATCGCACATTATTTTTGAGACAATCGTGCGAAAAATGACCAAACTGTTTAACCAAATATAGAGCCTAGAAATGGCCAAAATGGGGTAAAAATGGCCACTTTAGTCCAAAATGGCCGACTTCCTGTTTGATATTGACCATGGGTGCAAGAGGCTTTTCTGTGCGTATTGTTGAATTCTACAGGTGTACCAAATTTTATCACTCTACTATGAAAAAAGGTCAATGCGGAGGGGTATTTTTAATTTTCCAGGGGGCGCTGTTGAAACACTTTTATACCAACTTTCACATTGCCAGTGAAATACGTAAATTTCACGCACTTTCTATATTGGGCCAGAATTTGGTGAGTTTTTGGATATGCTAAGACCCCCTAAAGGCCGTCCAAAGACGCGGAAGAAAAAAAAAGAAAAAAAAAGAAAGAAAGAAAAAAAAGAAACGGAGCAGATACAATAGGCCTTCGCAGCGCTTCGCTGCTCGGGCCTAATTAAAGCTGTAAGCAGCGTCGTTCGGCCCTCGCAGCGAAGCTGCTCGCCCTCCTTCCGCACCCCCTCCGCTCCATCCCCTACGCTCTCCAAACCCAGCTCCGCGCTTCTCCGTCCTGGCCGGCAGCCGGGGGCACCAGGGCACGTCTGGCAGAACAGAAAGTCAACCACCCCGACACCAGAAACCGTGAACGGCCTCCTCGTCCACACCTCACCCTGACTCAGCATCCCCTCTGAGCCCACCATTACACGTCTCACCACTAGGAGATACTCTATCTTTACCACACTGGTGATGTGATGTTCAGTCTCGGGCAAATCGGAGGCTGTTTGTGGAAGTTACAGTCAAACGTAAGGTCACAGCGTCACGCCAGAAATCGCCATGGCATCAAAGCCCCTCCCTTTCTGAAAAGCTATCAGATCTGAATGGTCATTACAACATCATGAAGACAGTGCATGACCTTAGTGTCATGCTGACTTAATTAGAGGGGACAAATATGGGCATTTCACCATAAAACAGTAGACTTCCTGTAGTCAGGGGGCGGGGCTTAGGTGATGTCAGCTGTCCACATTGTCACTGTCTTCACATGTGGTCAGTGATCACACAGACAAAGTTTGACATTGATCTGATCATGCACATGGGAGTTATTAAGTCATGTAACGTAATGGCGACTGGTCAAAGTTTGAGGCTTAGCCACGCCCACACCTTTATACTTATTTAAAATCCGACGGTTGAATTTTTTCCTCTATGTCTTAAGAGTATATAGAAGGAGTTTGAAGGTGATCGGTGGAAAGGACGACGAGACATCATTCTCCTAATAACGTGTGCAAAAACCACTAAATCGAGTACTTGGACCAAAATGGCCGACCTCCTGTGCGACATTGTACTTGGCTCCAAGAGACTTTTTTGTAGGTCCTGAGACACTACATTAGTGTGCCAAATTTCGTGATCCTCAGTCAAAGCATGGCTTGGGGCTGATAGTTTTAATGGTCCTAGGGGGCGCTATTTCAGAAAATAGGCCACGCCCACAAACTTCAGCTGTCCAATTCTATTAGGGGTCAGAGTAAGATCACTCATCAGAAATTGTGTGGTGATGTCACAATGATTGAAGAAATGAGACACAAACGTATTTCCATGGCGTGATGGTGAATTTCGCCATGATCCCAAAGCCCCGCCTTTATTCGAAACCTGCCAGTACTATAGACCAAGTGACCTCAACTTGTCTGCTGCTATTTGCCAGTGAATGGTGGTGATTGGTTAAAAGGAGTCCAATAGGGAGCGGTGAAAAAAAAGAGTGGCGTGGCGACAGGTCAAAGTTTGAGGCTTAGCCACGCCCACACCTTTATACTTATTTAAAATCCGTAGGTTGAATTTTTTCCCCTTTGTCTTAAGAGTCTATAGCAGAAGTTTGAAGGTGATTGGTGAAAAGGGCGATGGTGCAACACTCTCCAAACAACGTGTGCGAAAACCACTAAATCGAGTACTTGGACCAAAATGGCCGACTTCCTGTGCGACTTGGTTCTTGGCTCCAAGAGACTTTTTTGTAGGTCCTGAGACACCACATTAGTGTACCAAATTTCGTAATCCTCAGTCAAAGCATGGCTTGGGGCTGACAGTTTTAATGCTCCTAGGGGGCGCTATTTCAGAAAATAGGCCACGCCCACCGGATTTTCACATCACATTTTTTGGGGGGCAGGACTAGGATCACTCCCAAGAAGTTTCGTGGCGATATCTTTAGAAATGACGAAATGGGAGGCAAACGTAAGGCCTAAGTGGTACGCCTGACTTCGCCGTGCCGCCACAGCCCCGCCTTCTGCAGAAAACTCCCATAAAGTGACGCCAAGCAACCCCAACTTGTCTTCAGTTAACTGGTACAAATTTGGGATGATTATTTGAAAGGGCGAATTTTAGAAAATTTCCCAGTAAAACTTGACCTTTTAAGTCCTGAGGGGGCGGGGCTTATGTGACATCATCAATCGACCATTCATTTGTCTTCGGGGGGCGATGACGATTGTCCACAGAAAGTTACTTTAACTGTAATTCTTTCATTTATGAAATTATAGCAATTTGAATTTTTTTGGCGAGTGCTCGAACTTTGAGGCCTGGCCCCGCCCCTTCAGTATTTACGAAAAGTCAATTTTATTTTCTCATTTGAATCGTCCATCGCTTCTGTTCGATTGCACACTATTTTTGAGACGATCGTGCGAAAAATGACCAAACTGTTCAACCAAATATAGACCCTAGAAATGGCCAAAATGGCTAAAATTCGCCATTTCAACCCAAAATGGCCGACTTCCTGTTTGATATTGACCATGGTTGCAAGAGACTTTTCTGTGCGGACTGTGGAGTACTACAAGTATACCAAATTTCATAACCGTACGATAAACTAAGCTTTATGGAGAGGGGTATTTTTCACTTTCTAGGGGGCGCTGTCCAGCCACTTTTTTACGAACTTTCACATCGCCAGTGAAATACGTAAATTTCACGCACTTTCTATATTGAGCCAGAATTTGGTGACTTTTTGAATATGCCAAGACCCCCTAAAGGCCATTCAAAGACGCGGAAGAAAAAAGAAAGAAAGAAAGAAAGAAAGAAAGAATAAACGGAGCAGATACAATAGGCCTTCGCAGCTTCACTGCTCGGGCCTAAATAATAATAAACGGAGCAGATACAATAGGCCTTCGCAGCGCTTCGCTGCTCGGGCCTAATAATAAACGGAGCAGATACAATAGGCCTTCGCAGCTTCACTGCTCGGGCCTAATAAATAATAATAAACGGAGCAGATACAATAGGCCTTCGCAGCTTCACTGCTCGGGCCTAAAAAGAAACGGAGCAGATACAATAGGCCTTCGCAGCGCTTCGCTGCTCGGGCCTAATTATAAATGCAGCACGGGTAAACTAAGACTTTATCTCTTTTAATCTGGTATCTTCAGTACTTTCAGTGCACAACATTTGCCTTCGTTTCCTGCATAGTTGCTTTTCAGTTTTTAAGTGTCACTCCTCTTTTTATCACCCAACAGTTCCTGATCAAAATCCTGTTGGTGTACAGAGCAACTCGACAGACCCAGGGACCCTTCTCATCACATGGGTTGTGAGTACTTTGTTTGGTGTTCATCTGGCTGCACATGCTGTCTTACACCATCCAATTTAAACTATACCTATTATTTACATGTCTCTTTAGGAAATGGAAAAACGCTTCCATAACAGCCAAGACTTCCGGTACAAAGTTTACTGGCGAAAGGCTCAGGGGATCTCTTCAAACTGGAACTCTGTCATTGCAATTTCTCCACCGTTTGCAATAAACAATACAGGAGCATATACACAATTTCAAATTAAAGTTCAAGCTGTGAACAGAGATGGACCAGGGCCAGAACCAACACCTCATATTGGATACTCCGGAGAGGACAGTAAGTTACCTTATTTCAGAGTACTTTCACACTTTCGAGTCACATGTGCTCACTACAACCAAACAAGCTTCAGATGAAATAAGGAATGTGACAGTGAACAAAGGAAAACCTTAAACTTAAACATTTTATGTCTGTGTCTGTGTTATGTCTCCTCCCATAGGACAGGCAGCTTCCTTCACTAGCTTACCCTTTGTCTGCTTGTGTTGAGTATGAAGTGGGATGGATGCAAAAAGGTGTGAAACTTGGGAAAATTGTGGAATGGTAGGAGGTGCTAGTTAGGCATTTGAGAATGATTCTAACAGTTATATCGGTGTGTGTGTCTGCTTAACTGAGTGCGTTTACTAATTTAGCTAGCATCTAGCCAGTGATGTTAGCTTTCAGGTGATGTAGCAAGCCTTAAACCCTTCAGTCCAACTAGCTACCTTATTTTATTTGGTCAAATGATTTAGTTAGGCTTCAGCTTCTCTTACTAGGCCTTCCACTAATTGATTTAGCCTTCAGGACTATCAGCTGTGCCTCTTCATTGGTTTTCATTCTAAAGGTTTCAAGGCATGTTTTAAAACAGATTGAAACAATTGGCTCTAGAGGGAACAACAGAATACTGCATGCAGGAATGCCAGGGCAAGCGTTTCAGGTAAACACAAAGCAGTTGAGGTTGGTCTATATGGTTTTGGACACCCTTCTGATATAAGCTTCAAACTTGAGTCATGATTGAAAGTTTGAGATGAGGACCCAAACGTAGATCACCGAGCAGGCAGGATGGCAGAAAAATGGAACTTATTTTGTTTACTGAAGCACATGGGAACAGGTAGACAACAATACACAACGAGGATCTGACGACTGACGTGAACAGACAGTGCTTAAATAAAACAGGGTAATCTGGGGCAGGTGTGAAATATTAATAAGGACTACGAACAGCACTTTAAGTGGGCCGGTACACACCAATATGCAGTACCGGCACTTCTCCTTTTTAACTCTCAGCATACCACAACTACGAAGAGTACCGGTAGTTTTTCCGCTCATTTATTAGTTGAAATCTCCGAGACATCTCTGTTTTCTAGTAAACACCAGCCGTCCACAGTCCTTACCAGTGCAGCCTCTCTAATAATAGAAGTCGTGCTCCAAGAGGAGCTTCTTTTTGCACAAGAGGATGTATTCTCTCCAAATGCGCTATGGACGCACTTCACTGCTGTGAAGCGTGTCACGCACAAACTGCTACCATCAGCAGGCAAGAGAGAAAAAAAAGACAAGTTATCCAACAAGTGCACATTTCCGCACGTAGCATTGGACCAATTAGTGGTTAAATATGCCGACAGGTCCATGGCTGAGGAGGGGAGATAGCATCCAAACAGAAGCATACATCAGGAGTGCAAGAAAAGTTCAAAACAAGAGGAGTATTACGTCCCCGGCTCTCTAGGAGAGATGAGGAGGGGAGTAATAAAATTAGTGTGTGGGTGAAATAATAATCAGGGTGCTGTGTTGCTTAAAAACAAAGGATTTTATTACAAAATGAACCGAATATGTACAAAGAACCTAAAAACAATACTTGCCAGTACCCTTTTAAAAGGTCCAGTCTAGAAACAAAAGTCGCTGCCCCCACACTATCGACACAGTCGTCAATCCGAGGTAAAGGGAACGAATCAGGAACAGTGGCAGTGTTTAGTTTACGATAATCTGTGACAAATCTATAAGTGCCATCAGGTTTATTCTCTAACAAGCAGGGCAGACTCCATGAGCTGGTGCTTGGTTTTGCTAGGCCGTTCATGAGTAAGTAATTTACTTCCTGCTTCATTAACTCACGCTTATGAGGACTGGCGCGGTAGCGGTGCATCCGTACAGGCAAAGGGTCAGAAAGGGTGATGTCGTGGGTGATGAGATGGGTCTGGGAAGGAGTATCTGCAAGCAACTCAGGAAATGAGTGGATCAATTCTTGTAATTCTACCTGCCGTGCTGGAGAGAGATGTTCTAAGCAGTTAGAAAAGTTCTTAAGGGTTTCAGAATTGCTCAGACGAGGAGTAACAGGAGGACTCATAGCAGTAGCAGGAGAGGGCATTTCTAGATCAGGTGGTTGCGAAACAACAGCGGCGGCTACAACACCAGACGGAGATGGGTTTGTGTCTCTACTACAAAACAACTTAAGCCTGTTGATGTGGCACACTTTGGTCTTTCTACGCATCAGAGAGGTTTTTATCACATAATTACGTTCATCCAGTTTTGACATCACTTCGAAGGGACCCTGAAACTTAGGAGACAACGAGGAACCAACAGTAGGATTCAGAAATAGCACTTGGTCTCCTACCTGCAGAACACGGGAGCTAGACTTTCGATCATAACAAACTTTCATCGAGGCCTTGGCCGTTCTAAGGTGTTGCTGAGCTAACAGATTAGCGTCTTTGAGTCTTTTCTGAAAGGAGCCTACATAGGATGGAAGACTAGCCACAACAGAAGGAACAGGCCAGAGAAACTTCTCTTTTAATGTCTTCAAGGGGCCCCTAGGGGCATGACCAAACACAAGCTGATTTGGGTTAAACCGGTGGAATCCTGCACAGCATCCCTAGCGGCAAATAACACAAAAGGAAGTCCTTATTCCCATGAACGACCCGAGGAGAAACAATGTTTCTTAAGCATGGTCTTCAGAGTTTGATGCCACCTCTCGAGGACACCCTGGCTTTCTGGATGGTAACTAGAGGAAGTGACGTGTTTAATGTTTAGGGTTTTGGCAACCTGAGGTGAAGTTGGTCCCCTGATCTGATTGGATGACTGTAGGCAACCCGAAAACAGAGAAAAACCCTGTTAGTGCTCTTATCACGTTTTTTGTGGTGATGGAGGACAAATGAACAGCTTCTGGAAAACGAGTGGCAGAACACATAATGGTCAGTAGATATTTACGGCCAGACTTAGATGGTGGAAGAGGTCCTACACAGTCTATGATGATGTGGTCAAAAGGGGTCGAAACCACGGGGGTTGGATATAAAGTAACTGGTCGTATTGTTTGATTTGGTTTTCCTACAATCTGACAAGTAGCACAGCTACGACAAAACTCTGCGATGTGGCGTTTCAGACCTGGCCAGAAGAAGTGGCGCAAGATGGCCAGATATGTCTTATTTATTCCTAAATGACCAAACTAAACTAAACTCGCACTCATGAGCCAAAGAGAGAATATAATTCCTAAAATTCTCAGGGACCACAATCTGTTTTACTTGGGCCCACTCAGAGCCTTTAGCCGAGGCTGGAGTCCAGCAGCGAAACAAAATGTCACCCTCAATCATATAAGAAGCCTGACCCTCGGGGGACATTGGAGCCACACCAACCAACGCAAAGAGGAGTTTCAGAGAGTCATCTGCTTTTTGTGCATCAGCCAAAGTCTTATACGAGATGGGGAAATCGAGTTGAGGGCCTCTGGAGGCCAGATCAGGTGTTTTTACAGCCGGACCTGGTTGGGTGACGTCATCAGCTAGCAGCGGGAACAACACTGAATCACCAAGGGAAATTTCCGAGTTTTTCTTAAGCTGAGCATGGGTTAGGACACAAGCAGGTAGTAAGTCTGAGTTGGTACAGATTTCAGGAGGAGAGATAAGCTCAGGAGGAGGTAAAACTAATCCACCAGCAGCGTCGTTTCCCAAAATCATGTCTACGCCCTGGGTCGGTAACTCCTCTAAAATGGCTACTTTCAGGTCACCAGAAATCAACGGACAAGTGAGGTGAATATGATGCACCTCTGCCAGAACTGAACCCATTTCAATACCCCGCAACACCACTGAGTAGCCAGCCTGGCTGGTGACAGAGAACGGTAACACTCCGTTTTATTAGGGTCTGAGAAGCTCCGGTATCTCTCAAAATTACCACTTCCTGGTTAATATCGCTGCCCAACAGAGACACCACTCCAGCAGAAAAAAGCTGCTTAAAACTCGAGTGAGGGATTTCACAGTTATCCACACTTTGTGAGCTCTTAGCACAAGCAGCTATGGGTTTTGTCGGAGGTGGATTTTCACTTCTCCGGTTTTTCCACTGGAGACGAAAGCAATAACGAATGAAATGACCTTTCTCATGACAATAAAAACACTCAGGAGACACGTTGTGCTCAGGAGAAGCAACAGAGGGTCTCATCCAACGAACGGAGCCAGCTGTTGACTCCCAAGCCCGATGCGTTAGCGCGAACTCATCTGCTAACAGGGCTGCAGCAGAGAGAGTTGAGACCTTCTGTTCGTTCAGATACAAAATGAGCCTCTCAGGCACGTGTCTTTTAAACTCTTCCACCATAATTAGTTCTTTCAGGTTAGCTAAGGAGTCTACCCCTGAAGCAGAACACCATTTTTCAAAAAGAACTGATTTTTCATGAGCATATTCAACATAAGTCTGGTTAGGCCAAGGTTTTTCTGAATGAAAGCGCTGACGATAAGCCTCAGGAACGAGCTCATAAGCATTTAACATGGCGGCTTTTACACACTCATAATTAGAACTGTCCGTTAAGAGCCAAAATTACCTGAAGGGCCTTACCTGAGAGCTTGCACTGTAAAAGCAACGACCAAACCTCATAAGGCCACCGGAGAGTCACCGCAATCTGCTCGAAAGCCTGGAAATACCCATCCACTTCAGTCTCTCGGAAGGGCGGAAGAAGGGAAACACACTTGGAGACATCGAAAGCGGGCGGTACCGAGGTGGCAGCCGGAGGAGACATGGCGTCTCGGGACAGTTCATGTGGCGATGGAGACAAAGGCGAAGAACGGTCGTCAGCCGTCTGTTTTGAAGTTGCGGCAGCTTCCAGAGTCCTCATCTGTAGAGCTCTTTCCTGAAGACGAACCTCAGTGTCCATTCTTTTTAGCTCTATTTCATGACGGAGGGTCCTTTCAAGAGTCCTTTCCTCCGCTTCAATCTTCAGGCGAGCCAAACGCAGCTTCAGACAAGCGCCGGTAAATGGAGAATGGAGAGGACTTGCTCCAGACGAATCAGATTCCTGGGATGAACATTCAGCGGAAGAAGGCGGAGCTGAATCGAGGGTCTCCCTCTTATGATCGAGCCGTCCCTTTTCCTCATCCGAGGACGGCGGAGACGCACCAGGAGTGGATGGCGAAGGGAGGAGTCCCTGTGTTTCCAAATATTCCACCACCAGAAGTCGTAGAGCCGCCTTGGTGAGCTGCTTCGGAAGGGGGAGACTGAAATGGGCGGCAACCTGCTGCAGATCGGCTTTGCGGCAACTCTCCAGAAGCCGGCGTGAAGGAGCCGCCACAAACGCATGCAGGTCGAAGGTTGCCATGCTCCGACTCTAAGGGACACAACACACAGTTAATATCTTTACACACTCAGTAGCTCACTTTTAACACCTCACACCATTTTGTACTGTAGCTTTTTTGGTTTTATTTGTGCCATTTCAAATGGTTTTTATCATTTGTTGCATCATTTTTATTTTTGATAGTGCTGTTAACTGTTCTCTTATTCTACTTTTTTTAGTAGGAATTTTTATCCTTGATTATTTATGCTATGTTTCTATGTATCTTATCTGATTTTCATGCTTTCATTGTGTTTTGTTGATTTGTTCAAGCATTTGGCATTTTTATGTACAGCACTTTGGTTAGTTGCCATGCTATTTTGAAATGGTGCTTTATAAATAAATTGGTATGGTAAATTTAGATACACACACACACATCTAGATACACACACAAATCTAGATACACACACACACACACACACACACACATCTAGATACACACACAAATCTAGATACACACACACACACACACACACACACACACACACATCTAGATACACACACACACACACACACACACACATCTAGATACACACACACACACACGCACACACACACACACACACACACATCTAGATACACACACACATCTAGATACACACACACACACACACACACATCTAGATACACACACAAATCTAGATACACACACACACACACACACACACACACACACACACACACACACACACACACATCTAGATACACACACACACACACGCACACACACACACACACACACACACACATCTAGATACACACACAGATCTAGATTCACAGGGAGCAGACGCTTCTGCCTTTTTCTCCCTTATCTGTGTTTTCCCAAGGCTCTTCTTGTCCCTTCTGCCTACAGAGCGCTTCTCTGCATTTCCTCTGCAACCACCTTTCATTTGCAACATGGACTTAATTAGCTGGTCATTCAACGCGATTGATAAGATTTTTTCAACAATGAGAACGGAGGAGGGGGCTCACGCTTGCCCTCAAGGGACACATGCAGCGGGATATGTGTTCGATTCCTGGAAAAATGGAACATCATCTGTCTCTCTCAGCTGTCCATTGAGGACGTCGAAGACATGTGGATATTTGGCCTGATGATCGTTGGATTTCTTCTGATTGGAGTGGGAGGATATCTGGCTTTCCGAAAATCCGGGATGACGGGAGTGATTGGAAGGCGACCCGCAACCATGGACGGCACAGTCCGGGTGGATACCTCACAGACTGGGACGTTGCTCGAGGTGAATCGCAAGCTGGACAATGTCTTAGCTGCGTTACCGGTGTTAGCGCGCAGGATTGATAACATCTCGGAGAGGGTCACCGGACGGTGTGGAGATGTTTAATCACTGAATTGGCTTCACTGGAGGACTTTGAATGATCAATACAGACTTTAAGGCAGAGAGAAAAAATTATCTCCGTCTGACCCAAACAAAGCTTCTGTTATCGAATCTGACGCCACAAGCAGCCTTGGAGCTGCATGCAAACCCCCACGCTGGAAGGAATGTAGACAAATGCTGTGAATCTCTATCCACCCACCCCCGCCTTCAGATTGAGGTCTCCACCGAGGTCAACGAGCTGAAGGACTCACTGCTCTCTGTTCTTCCCCATGATCTCTCCCTCCCACCTGTTGGTCTGCAGCTGGTCGATGCGCCGTGAGTGGCAGCTCCCGTTGGAGGCTCCAGGTTCCCGCCCATCCCTGTCTCCCCATCGGACTCTGTTGTTGTATCTGTGCTGTTTGTGCTTACATGTTGAAGGAGTTTTTTTGTATAATAGAGTTACTCCCCGCTGGGTCTAACTCTGCTACACACACACACACACACACACACACACACACACACACACACACACACACACACACACACACACACACACACACACACACACACACATCTAGATGCACACATACACAGATCTTTTGAGACTCGTTTCTGTCCATAAAAGCCAGCCTGAACAGCTGAGTTTTCAGCTGTTTTAAAGGAGACCACTGAGTCCACTGATCTCTGGCTCAGGGGAGAGATGCTTCTGAGCATCTCATGTCATGTCAAGACCTGTTCAGCTAGAAACTCCTGCCAAGAATTGTACTGACCACAATACAACACATCAGTTCTGGATTTTGTATCCTCTGATTAATTAAAATGCTGCCATGCTTTTAATTACTTTAAATAAAAATATTTTCAAAGCACACAATACATGTTTGCCTTTGGTTCAAATGTGATTGAATAGTGTGTCTACTGTGTTCCTAATGAAATAATACAAAATGAATGATGGATGGTACCCACTATGTGGCAGGCATTTCAGACTTTTTGTTCAGAAACTTTGCTTTTTTGCTTACCCTCTGAAAGAGCTGTGATGTGCTTCCTAATGGTGGTCTGACAATATTGGATGTGATTACAACAGGAGTGCACTTAGTCTACCTCTACTCAGTGTTAGTTAAATGTTTTAATATTTGCCTATGCCTGCTGACATTCCACCTTGTATCCTTTATGGTTTTGTTGACTCAGAGCCAGAAGAGCCCCCGACAGGAATCTCATCCACTGTGAAAAACAGCACAGTCAAAATAACATGGAAGGAAGCCCAGAGGGTTCGAGGTCGACTTTTGGGATATAAGGTAAATTTAGTGTGTAGTAAAACTAGATCAAGTAGCTGTATTTCAGAGATTTTCAAACAAAGTCTGCCCAGTAGTTTTAACAGAACACAGGTACTGTTTCCTGAATAACTATTTACTTTAAAACAATTTAACTGGATAAATTGTACTTTGCAGAAATTCTGTTTGAATGCTGATTGCTGTAAATGATAGCTGAAGCTGTTTAAGAACTTAAGTAGACCAGAAACTGAGTTAAAATGTCTAAAGTTAGACCCCACCAACATGCTTACTATGTCTACCAGTGTTCTATCCATTTTTATGTACACGTGTATGTGTTCCATTCAAGGGCGTCAGTTTGTTTTCAGAATTGCTGGGGACAATAACCATACACTGGAGTGGGGTTTAAAAATTGCTGGGGACAATAAAGTAGGCTAGCACAGGGGTCGGCAATCCGCGGCTCTGGAGCTGCATGCGGCTCTTCCATCCATCTGATGCGGCTCTCTGTGCTTGTAGAATAATGAACGGATATTTAAATAAAATGCTTTATATTTTACTGCATTAATTTTATATCTGTATGCTAATTCTATGTAAAGATTGTCTGCGTAAACCTGAACAGGTCCAACCCGGTCTGCGGTGGTTGACCGGTCACGCTTGTACGTAATCATATCGGCACTTTATGAGCTGAAGAGGTTGTGAGATTCTGGGATTCTCCTCAGACGGCTCCTGGATGTGTCGCCACATTGGAGACAGGAACAAGCGCTATTCAGCCAAAGTTTCATAATCAGGGAACATTTTCTAAGTGACAAGTCTCTCTGAGAGACAGGGTTTGGAAAACACTCGCTTCAGTGGGAGGAATCTTCCCGCATGCGCTCTGGTTCTCTGGGGTTAATCACGTTTAATTGTTTCTCTTTGCAACAATCTTCACAGGAAGGCAAAACAGTTAAACGGCAGGTTACAGATATTTCCATTTGACTTTTTATTTTGACAGATGAACTCAAGGATGTTGCTTGGTTTGAAAGAATTACCCAGACCACATAGATGCGCATGGATGAGCTGACATTTTAATCGTTACGCACATCGCGGAGGTAAAATATTCCCATCAGAACATCAGAGCTTTATATTGGACACTGTGTTCAGTGCGGCTCGGAGCGCCCACGGTGGACAGTGAGCTGAAGATATGGGGTTCCAGCGCAGTGCAGAACCACGGCGCATGCGATGATTTCCTCCCACTGAAACAGTCTGGAAACCCGGTCTCTCTGAGGGATGTTTCACTTGGAAAAATGTTCTTTTTATAAAATTATGAAACTTTGGCTGAACAGCGCTTGTTCCCGTCTCTAATATGGAGACGCATGACGCATCCAGTCTGAGGCAGAATAGCAGCTCAGAAAGCTCCTGTAGAGACATTTGATCACGCACAAAGTTTATGTGGAGCAGAAGCAGTCGGGCCACAGCAGGTGAAATGTTCCTAGCCTACATGAAGTGAAACTGTTTAATTGTAACATTAATATGTTACTGGACACACTGGTCTGGTTGGTTAGACCAGTGTTTGAAGTGGAAAACACACACACACACACACACACACACACCAATTAAAATAATGCTGATAGCGTGGACTAAAAGACAGGTGATGGTTTATTTAAATGATGATCAGGCTGATGTAAAATGTAATCTCCATCCACATCCAGACACAATTATCCTCTATTCTGTCTCTAGTTGCTCTGCTCTTGCCTGGGCTGACGTAGCTGATGGTGCACGCGGCGCGCCTAACTAGAGGCTGATGCACATTTTACGCATTTGGAGAGGTGGGCTGGATGCTTTGCTTTTACTGGAAGATGGTCCACTTAACGCACGGGTGTAGACTACATATTAATGACAAATGAATGAAAATTAAATTGTGAGTTTTTACTTCATATTTTATAAATAAAAATGACGGGGGAACACATTTATGACGTCTTTTTAAACTAAAATTTCTAGCGCGACCTGCCTGCTTCACTAAGTCACTGCTTATTAAAGTCCGTCCAAAATTACCGTGGGAAACGGGTAATAATGGCTCTTTGATGGGAACAGGTTGCCGACCCCTGGTATAAGATCTGAGCTGGTAAAACAAAAATCCTCATCAGCAGGCGTTTTTGAAAGTGGGGGGGACACAGCTGCCAATCACAAATTTTGCCGGGGACATGTCCCTGGCGTTCCTGGTTAAAATGATGCCTATGGTTCCATTAATGCCTTTGAAGTTAAGCTCTGCTCACATGGTTACCATGACCCGGGCCACCTTAACCAGCTGATAGGTCTCAGGGCAGAGAGGCTCAGTAGGCCCCCCACGGGGGAAATTTGGTGTGCATTGGTGGAGGAGGTGCACTGGATAACTGTTTTTGTCAGGGGAGTAGATTGTGTTTTTAAAAGTCGTTGTCCCTCCCTTTCTTTTTAGATGAAAACTTCCTCCAGTTAAACTCTGAAAAGTCCGATCATCGCCCCTGAGAGCATGGTTCTCCTGATTACTCTAAAACTTGGTCATTTATCCTCTGCCGTCAAGACAAACTTGAGGAATTTGGGTGTTTTTGACCAATCAATGTCTCTTGAAGGACACTCAAAAACATTGGCCCGACACCGTTTTTATCTCTTAAAAAATATCTCCAAACTGCGAAGTTTGGTATCAAACATGAACTTGAAATGGTTCTCCATGCCTTTATCTCCTCCGGTCCAGATTACTGTAACACGCTCTTCACATGTTTTAACAAAAAAGCCCTTGACCACTTTCAGTTGGTCCAGAACTCTGCAGCGAGACAGCAGACTGTTGCACCCCAACTTTGGAACGATCTTCTTTCATCCTTACGTAGCATTGACAGTCTGGACACTTTTAAAAAACAGCTTTGAGATGATTCTTGTCCTAATTTGCTGATTTATATGTAAATTGAATTGAAATTGAATTGAATTAATCCAATAGCAGAAACCTTCAGAATCTGAAGAGTTTTATTGCATTAGGAAATTGCTGTGGTACCTGGCGCAAAACAGAAGAAAATAACAAGTGATAACCAAAAATATAAGCACGATAAATAATAATACCAAGTGGCAATAATCAGAGAAATGGCTATGATATACAAGGCAGTGTAAGTACTGGTCAGAGCAGATCATGTCATCAAAACTTCTTTCATAGGATGTTTATGTGCAATACACCCACCTCTCATGCTGGAGATGGTCGGAAAGAGCAGTGGTGCCTGTGTTCAGCAGGCTTCACCTCTGTCAGCACGCCCCAGGGTCGCTGTGGCTGCATAGCCCATTCACCCTGAGGCGTGCCATTTGTGTGAATGAGTGGATTACTAAAGCCCCTTTCAGACAGGCCATGAAAAACGGAAATTTGCCGGAATCTGTCCGTAAGACCTTTCTGTCTGAATACAAACATCCGGATAACGTGCTCCGGAATTTCTCCGGACGAAGCCCCTAGTAACAGGTCCGGACTTGTTACGGACAGGGTGGCTGCTTTCAGACTCGTGAGGTAAATTTCCGGACAAGGGGGAGGGGGGAGGAGGGGACCGGGGGACGCTGTGCGCACCTAGATAACGTATATGTCACGTGACCGGGAAGGTATACCACGTGATGTCCCGAGTCCTGAGCACAAACACACAGAGGAAAGAAGGCAAACATCTGAACAGCATCTCCAACATGTCGACCAATTGGACAGATTCAGAGATTCGAGACCTACTCACGGTGAGGGGAGACATGGTCATTATGAAAAGTATTCAAGGTACAGCGCGAGACTCTGTCACCTACGACCGCCTAATAACGAAGTTGCGTGATCTGGGAACGCACCGGAGCAAACAACAGGCCATATCGAAGCTCAAGGCCTTAAAGCGTCGATACCACGAGGTATGTGACCACAATAGGAGAAGTGGTAACGACCGGATGGAGTGGGGCTACTTCGACTTATGTGAAGCTATATGGGGTGCTCAAAAAACCACAAACCCTGTTGTGGTGTGTGGAAGCATGGCGGCGGCTTCCAACCGACCAGAGGACTGCTCTGAGGCCAGCTGCAGCTCCCTTGAGAGGGCCCAAGAAGACGCAACGGACGGCAGCGAGAACCACAGGCCCCAAGTCGCGTCGGACAGTGACTGCTCTTCCATAGCAGGTAAATATTCACGTTAGCAAGCAGATGCTGTTGTAAGACTGGGTGTGCAGATGTACAGCTTATAGCTATAAAAACGTTAATTGCAGACAACTGCGACCTAAACAGCAGGCTTTTAACTTCTGGTATCTAAACTGCTCCAACTGAGCACGTGATGAGAAAAGCGCTGGGTGACGTGTTTGAATTACGTGCACATTGGGGGTTACAGTTATTGGAAAACTCACCAAAAACTGGAGGACATACATTACGTGTCCCATTTTGAACATGTATTTTGTTACTATATCTGAGTTGAGTTTAAATGTTTGTCTTTGTGGTAAACCTGTAGTGCACCATATTCAGATAATCACCCCACTGCACAAAATACATTGAAACACTACAGCATATATGTGACACTAATGTCTGTCTTTTTCAATAGGGCCATCATGCAGCACCCCATCGCAGGCGGCATCCAGCACTCCAAGGCAAAGAAAGAGGAAGAGAGACAAGTCTTCCTACACAGAATGGAGCGAGGCTTTGGAACGCATGGATGAGAGAAGCCATCAGCATGACAGAGAATTAATGCAGGAGCAGAGGGAGTTTGAACAGCAATATATGCGTGAATACTTAGCGGTCAGGCGACAAGAAGCGGCTACATTCCAGGATATAACATCTTTGATGCGTCAACTTGTTAACAGGTTGACTCAGCCACAGCAGGAATGGATGCCGGGTCCAAACTACCACAATTTGTAGTTCATTGTCCCTCCACCTTCACTGGCTGATGTAACATTCTGACCTGCAGAGCTCCATCAGTGCAGACTGCTGCACCCCACATTCTCCATCTGTAGACAGTTTCATTTCAGTATTAATTTTCAGTTTTTATTTGTTACACTTTATTTAAACTTTTGCCATTTATACAATCTACTAAAATAAGTTGTTTTTTGTGTTTTTTTTTATACAAGCCTTTCATGGCAAACCTTTAGTCTCGATTAAATTGGGGGGGGGGGGGTATTGAGTTTAATTTTTTTGGACAAGTTTTGCACATTTTAATTAAATGTCTTTTACTTGAAGTGACAGATTTTGCACAACACAACTTATACCTCTGTTTGCAGTGTCTATTTTACTTTTTTTGCTTGGCAAATAAAAACCTTTTTGGGTGAAACTATGAATACATTCTCATCTATGTGAAGAATGGTTAACACTGTTAAAAGTTTTCTTTTTAATTAGGGGAAGCTGACATAGTTACAGTCCCAAAATGTACAACGCAGTTTTGGACAAGAAGCACAATCAATTTGAAATGCAGTTAAAGTACTGACATGATTGTCCCTCGAATTTGCTGTGCCCCTCCAACTGGAGGGGCATATACAGCTTCCGCATTAGGTTCAGGTAGTTCAGTGGCATCAGTATTCCATTCAGCAAGGTAATTGTCTTTGTTGATCTCGCAGACATTGTGAAGAATGCAACAAGCAATCACAATGTCCGGCATAATGTGAATGTCCACATCACAACGCTTGGCCAGACACTTCCAGCGGCCCTTAAGCCGCCCAAATGCATTTTCAACAACCATCCGAGCAGAGCTTAAACGATAGTTGAAGGTGCTTTGTTCAGGCGTCAGACGATGGTGTTGTGTGAACCCCTTCATCAGCCACTTCTTCAGTGGATATGCCGCATCCCCAATCAGATGAACGGGAACCTCTACACCATTGATGTCTCTGGACATCTAGAAGGACAGAAAACCAAGATTAGAGGTGTAGGGGTGTGTGTGTGTGTGCGCGCGCAGATTTAGATGTTAAGGCATACCTCACGGGGGAACAGGTAGCCATCTTGTTGTTCGGCTTTGATGAAGATGGTAGAGTTGCTGAGTACTCTGGCGTCATGCGTTCGACCAGGCCAACCAACATAAACATCTGTGAAACTGAACAAAGCATTTCGTTAGTGCTGCAACATAACAGCCCCAAACAACAAAGGGATGCATAAAATGTAAATTTGCTCTTGACAACAACATAGAAATTCATGCTCTCACAAAACCAGTCTTACCAGAAACGGTGGTCAACAACAGCCTGCAGAACAATGGAATGCCATCCTTTTCTGTTGCGATATGAAGCTGGATCGTCCTTCGGAGCAATGATTGGAATGTGGCTTCCATCTATAGCTCCACCACACATTGGGTAGCCGCGTGCAGCAAATCCATCCATTGTGACCTGTAGCTGGTCCAGCTTTGGTAATGAAATGAAACGTTCTAGCAAACGGTCCTTCAGAGCACTTGTCACCTCTCGCAAAAAAACACAGACAGTGGATATACCAACACCAAACAGGCAGCTTATGGTTCTGTATTCGCTCGGTGTGGCATACCACCAGATAACAACGGCTAGCCTGAGGGAAGGTTCGTAAGGCCTGCGCCTGTTTGTAGTTTTCCGTGCCAAAACAGGCCTAACCAAGCTTAACAGGTAGTTGAAGGTCCTGCGAGACATTCGAAAATGTTGATACCACTCCTCATCTCCAAAGTTTTTCAACGCGTTTGACCAGAAAACTTCGCCACTTGGTCGTGAATGTTTCCATATACGCCGGGTCGCGGTCTCCTGAAGCATGCGGCGAACCATGGCAGCTCGCCTCCTACGGTACCGTCTCCTACACGCGCGACGGAGCGTTTCACACCGCTCCCGTGATTCCTTTATTACCAATTGAGCTTCATCATCCAGGTCTCTAATGCGTTTTCGTGTGCGCAGGATTACGCTTAACATAAGTCCGATCAGTGAGAGGAAATCTAGCTCTTCGCCGGCCATGTTGGACTGAATAGCTTTGTTTGGGGAAATGACGCATGTACGCCCGCCGCACTTTGTTTACGCAATATCCGGGTACAGCCTCCCCACCCCCTCCCCCCAGACATCTGGAACTTTTCCCTGCTGTCTGAACGCAGCCGAAAAGACAAGTTCCGGTACAAAAGTGGTGTGTCTGAAAACACAGTTCCGGTTAAAAACCGGATTGAATTTTCCACAAATGTTCCAGAATGTCTGTCTGAAAAGGGCTTTAGAGTGTTGTAAAATGCCTTGAGGCGTTGTAGAACCCTAGGAAGATACAATAGAAATGCAGGCCCTTCTAAGTGCATCAGGAGCACTTACCCTAACCCTAGCTCTAGATTCTTGTCTTGTAACAACCATTCTATCAACAGACTAGAGCCATGCCCAGGACAACTTGTAAAATACAGACATGTCTTGTTTCTCTCTGTCAGATATACATCAGAAGGTTGGGTTCTCAAAATGAAAGAGGGAGAAGGTCTCTTGGCAAATATACTGACTTTGAGGAAAATGGCAGAATGGAACAGCAGAAGGACAACAACAGGAATACCTGGATGATATTGGCTAACAGCACAGAGACGTCCAAGGAGGTGACTGGTCTGCCTCTCTACTCTCGATATGAGCTGTGGATCCTAGCCATCAACAAAAGAGGAGAGAGCCCTCCTTCTCCATTACACCATTTCAGTACCCCAGAGGGAGGTGAGTTTAAATATTAATATATAAATGATATCATTAGCACACTTACAATGAGAGAAACGTCACCCTCGCTATATTGTATTCAGGTGAACGGTGAAGGAATTACAACAGTTTTCATTTGTGTCTTCCACTTGATACATGACCAACAGTGATGGGACAGAATAATAATCATGAATCAAACTTTCACTTTTTAACACTTGGTTACAAATCCTTTGCAGTCAGTCACAGCCTGAAGTCTGAAACACATAGACATCACCAGACGCTGGGTTTCATCCCTCTACTGCACCTGTCTTCAGTTCCTGATTGTTCTTGGAGAATTTTCCTTTCAATAATGTCTTCAGAATCAAAAAACTTTATTGGTCCCCATGGGGCAATTAATTTGTAGCTTACCACACAGAATAACTCGCTCATAAAATCAACCAAGCAAACAATCCATTTATACAATCACACAATCACACAATGTGTGTCACTACCAACATGCCGAACACATCCTAAATGAAGGGTAGAGGATGAGCAGCAGCCCTCCAAAAATGGCACATGCTTAAAGCCGATGATACTTCGCTGTTATTTCGCCACCCTTCCCGGCTCAGAGTTAAGCAGTTCAATAGCTGATGGAACAAAGGAGTTTGCAAAGCGGTTTGTTTTTCGAGAAGGTACATAATAACGACGTCCTGAGGGCATAAGAGAGAACTCGGAGTGCAGAGCATGGAGGGGCTGACCAAGGATACATTTAGCCTTTTTTCGCGCCCTCTCCTCCCAAAGAGACTGTAAGTCTCTTTGTTTGGCGCCAATAATTTTGGAGCAGATTTTTACAATGCTCTGCAAGTGGAGTGCATGCTCAGTAAGATTAGGTCAGGTGATTGCCGTGTCTTACAGTCATTTAACATGTAAAAACACGTGGTTTTGTGAGAGAGCGAGATCAACACCTTCCAGATATGAAATCAACCAAGGTTTAGGACTTCCAATGCCCGGAACTCACTAGACGAGGAAGCGCAACGATGCAACGCAAAGCACCGTGGAACGACGAGCGCTTCTAAAAGTGTGCGCCCTTGTTAACCTACGCTTTCGCTCACATCAGCTGCGAAGCGCCACGAAGGCTTGTGCCGTGCAGCCGTCGTTTCAGAGTGAGCTCAAATTTTTTCGTGAGTCGTGAGTGAGCCGCGTCAATTCTGGCAGGAAGTCAAACCAAAACGGAAGAGGCAGGGCGGTAAATTTTACCAAAAAAATGAAACATTTCAAAATAAAACACGGCAATTAATGAATATGATATGTTTTGTGTATCTAAACAGACTAGAGAGATGAAAATGAACACACACACACACACACACACTCACACACACACACACACTCACACACACACTCGTGCAGAGAAACATTGGGGTTTCCATAATTTTAAATGCGGTTTTTACATCAAAGATGTATTTAATAAATGTGAATACAAACAAATACAGAGCAGCAGGATCAGTGCAGTTTCTGATGTCAACAAGCAGGGCAAACTGGTTACGCGCACACACACACACACACACACACACACACAGAGCAAGGCACGGGGTGGGAGGAAACAAGCGTGAGCAGAAGTGCTCCTTGATGTGAACAGAGGAGGGGGCGGACAGCTCACAAATTTCGTCAGCGATCCACTTTGCGAGGCTTCGCTGCTGGTGTGTGCTGGGCGTTAGCCTTCCTGGTAAAGTCCATTCAGAGGTTCTGGAGAGGAGGGTCCGGATTGTTGAACCTCTAATTCAGAAGAAGCTATGAGGTTTTCCTCCTGGTCGTGGAACACCGGGCCAGCTCTATATCCTTAGGGGTTCCTGGAGGGTGCGTGGGAGTTTGCCCTACAAATCTACATGAGTCTTTTGAATTTGGAGAAGGCATTCGTCTACGTCTCTTGGAAGGCCCTTACTCCGGGGGGCTACTTCCAGTCAGGTTTTCGTAGAGCTCATTCTACAGAAACAGCTCTTCTTAGGGTCTCTAATGACCTTCTGACTCACAGTGCTGCAGGGCACTGTTCGTTTCTGGTCCTGCTGGACCTGACTGCAGCCTTTGACACTGTTGACCATCACCTGCTACTGGAGAGGCTGAGAGACTGGGTAGGCCTATCAGGAACTACTCTGGAGTGGTTCTCCTCTTATCTCTCTGAGCGCTCCTTTTCTGTGGCCGTCTCCAAGTTTAGGTCCTCCACCGCCTCTCTTTCCCATGGTGTCCCACAAGGTTCTGTGCTGGGGCATCTGCTCTTCCTCCTCTATCTGCTTCCTCTTCAGCACATCCTGAGCTCCTTCAAAGGAATGTCCTACCATCTTTATGCAGATGACATCCAACTGTACATCTCCTTTAAGCCCCATGAGATGTCTAAGCTGCAGCTGTTACACACCTGCTTAGACTCTATCAAAACCTGGATGGTGGGAGCTTTCTTCAGCTGAATGAAGATAAGACTGAGATCCTCATCTGTGCCCCAGACAAACTGGTTCCCAAAGTCAGAGACTCTCTTGGTCAGCTTGCTTCCCACACCAAACCCTCTGTCAGGAATCTTGGCGTGACCTTTGACCCAGCTCTCACCCTGGATTCTCATGTCAGTTCTCTTGTTGGCTCTTCCTTCTTCCATCTCAGGAACGTTGCTAAGCTGAGTCCCATTCTGTCCTGCTCTGAACTTGAGACAGTTCTCCACACCTTCATCTCCTCACGCTTAGACTACTGTAACTCTCTTTTCACGTGTCTGAGCAGAACCTCCCTGAACCGTCTACAGGTGGTTCAGAACGCCTGTGCTCGGCTTCTGACCAAGTCCTCCAAACACACCCACATCACCCCGCTTCTCCTCCAGCTTCACTGGCTGCCAGTCAACTTCAGGGTTCATTTCAAGATCCTGGTTCTGGTCTATAGGGCCTTACATAGACAAGCACCATCTTACATTGGTGATCTTCTTAGTCCCTACACCCCCAGCAGGTCCCTGAGGTCCAGTGATCAAAGCCTACTGGTTGTGCAGCACCAGGCTAAAGACCAAAGGTGACAGATCATCTGCTGCTGTGGCCCCCAGACTCTGGACCTCTCTCCCCCTGAGCCTGAGATCAGTGGACTCAGTGGTCTCCTTTAAAAAGCAGCTGAAGACTCACTTGTTCAAGCTGGCTTTTGGATGACCTTCTTCAACCCCTCTGTCTTTATTCTGCTCTCCCCACGTATTCCACCTTCCAATATAAAAATTGTAAAAATATAAAAAAGCATTTCGAAAATGTTTAAAAATATATTTAAAATGAGCAAGAATAAGCAATTGCGATTTAAAAGTAAAAATGTTAAGAAAGAGAGAGAGTGAATCAGAGAGAGTGAACAGGAAAGAGGGAAATCAGTGGATCCTGAGGGAGGTTCTGCTCAGACACGTGAAAAGAGAGTTACAGTAGTCTAAGCGTGAGGAGATGAAGGTGTGGAGAACTGTCTCAAGTTCAGAGCGGGACAGAATGGGACTCAGCTTAGCAACGTTCCTGAGATGGAAGAAGGAAGAGCCAACAAGAGAACTGACATGAGGATCCAGGGTGAGAGCTGGGTCAAAGGTCACGCCAAGATTCCTGACAGAAGGTTTGGTGTGAGAAGCAAGCTGACCAAGAGAGTCTCTGACTTTGGGAACCAGCTTGTCTGGGGCACAGATGAGGATCTCAGAGCAGAGCAACACTACATTACTGTTACACGTCAAAAACACAACACTCCATGTTTTACAGTTGCTATTAGCTGCACTTTACACATCGTAAATGATGTGCAACAAATATGCATCTAATGGGAATCTGGGGGTTATATCTGAACTGGTATACTACCAAATAATCACTTGATTAAAGACTCTTTTTATGAAGGAAGTAGAAAGGAGAAACTAACAAGATCTAAAAGTACTGTCTCAAATGCATATGCACAGATAGTGTTTTTAGACACGTGCATGCATGTTTAAATATGGGAAATAACAGTCACCCCAGATTCAGGTACCAAAATATCTTGTAAACATGAGAATACGTGTACATATATACAAGTACATGTATGGTGAATGACAACATGTAAAAGAACATTAACACACTTTCTAAATAATGTCATTATTGGACTTGTGTTCATACAAACTGGGTCACTGGCACCAGTAACCAGTGTTGGGCAAGTTACTTCAAAACTGTAATGCATTATTTATTACTTGTTACCTTCATTTTAAAGTAATTCATTATATTACAATATTACTGATTTAAAAATGTAAGGCATTACTCTACTTTTGCATTACTTTAAGTTACTTTCACCCAAACAACTTCAATATGAATCTGGTCATGTGACGCTCAGTGAGCTCATGACATATAAGTGGAAGTTGATGTGGTGTCTGAGCTAGGGTTGCTGTTAACAACAGTCAGATATAATAACAGTGCTTTAAAATGATTGTTTATTAAATAAAAACAACAACAATCTGTACTCTCAGCACGCTGCCATCTTATATTAACTGAGCAGGGAGTGAGGTGGTGGGGGCTCCAAGCCTATATTTGCCTTGGTCCCCAAATGCCTTGATACGGCCCTGGATGTGGGACTGACTTCTGGGGTGATCTGATTCTATCACATGTATAAATATTAAATACTTATATATTATTGCTTTTCACTGGTAAAAATGTGTATTGGGGATAAATTACCTACTTTTTTCTTTTCAAGCACTTTGTTTTTTTTTCTTGATTTAATTTCAATAATTTCCGGCCCTTTCTCTCTCTAACCTTCCTGCATGCTGCATGTTTTCTCCGTCTTCCAGAAAAACTGTTTCCTAGATTGCCTACTTTCTAACTACTCAGCCAAAGGGATCTACCGAACGCAAAAAAAAATAGCTGAATATGCACTGCGCTCCAGCAGCAATGAGTTGAAATCACCCGGGCACAGATGATGAACTCAGCTGAAAAGTACATGAAGTACCAGAGAATATGGGCTGATATCAACGATCGCAAACGAATGACTTTCTTTTGGTGGAGCCATTTTGTGAATATAACAGCAGCCGCGCGGAGGACGCAGCTGGAGTATTTGAGCCGTTACCGCTGCGTCCTCTCTGCTCAGAGAATGCCTGCAACGCTGAGTCCATAAATGACATCATATATGTGGATACTGTATCTTTTTTCAGGCTTCCCGCAATTTGAATTTTTAGGAAACCCACATCTTGACTCTGGGTTTAAAAATGTGTTGTAATTACCGCGTTACTGACAATTGTACCGAGTAAATATTACCATTTTCTTTCCCTGTAATGCCTTACATTACTACAGCCTTTTTCTTCTTCTGGCACTCACAGGGCACAGTCGCTTCTGCTTTGCTCCCTTATCTTTTTCGCAAGGCTCTTTTTGTCCCGTCTCCTACAGAGCGCTTCTCTGCATTTCCTCTGGACATCACTATTTTTCAGAAATGGATTTAATTAATTGGTCATTCAACGCGATTGATAAGATTTTTTCTACGATGAGAACGGAGGAGGGGGCTCGCGCTTGTCCTCTCGGGACACACGCAGCGGGAAATATGCTCGATTCCTGGAAGAAGTGGAAGGTCATCTGTCTCTCTCAGCTGTCCATTGAGGATGTCGAAGATGTGTGGATATTTGGCCTGATGATCACTGGATTTCTTCTGATTGGAGTGGGAGGATATCTGGTTTTCCGAAAAATTGGGATGACGGGAGCGATTGGAGGGCGACCCGCAACCATGGACGGCACCGTCCGGGCGGAGACCTCACAGACTGGGACGTTACTCGAGGTGAATCGCAAGCTGGACAATGTCTTAGCTGCGTTACCGGTGTTAGTGCGCAAAATGGATGTCATCTCGGAGAGGGTCACCTGACGGTGTGGAGATGTTTAATCACCGAATTGGCTTCACTGGAGGATTTGAATGATCAATACAGACTTTAAGGCAGAGAGGAAAATTATCTCTGCCTGACCCAAACAAAGTCCTGTTATCCAATATGATGCCATAAGCAGCCTTGGAGTTGCGTGCAAAAACCCCCACGATGGAAGGAATGCAGGCAAATGCTGTGAACCCCCCCCCCCCCCCCCCCCCGCCACCGCCTTCAGATTGTGGTCTCCGCATCGAGGTCATCAAGATGGAGGCACTCACTGTGCTCTGTGCTTTCCCATGACCTCCCTCCCACCTGTGGATTCAGTTGTTCGAGCGCCACACAGGCTGCTCCCGCTGAGAAAACCGTGGTCCCAGCCCCCCACCCCCACCCCCCCCACCCCACCTACCGGGTCTCATGTCGTGAACTGTGACGTTCGTGCTTATATGTGAGGTGGTTTTTTTGCATAGTAGAGCTACACCCTGCCGGTGTAACTCTGTTAATGCCTTTTTCTCCCTCCCTGAACTCTCCTCATGTAATCCCCTCTTCATCTATTGAAATGAGCGCCGTTATGGCTGCTCTCGCGGTCTGCCTGTATCTGTCCTGTCTATATGTGTGTGTGTAATCTCGGTCAGGCTGTTCTGTGGAGTCAAGTTCCTATGCTCAGGTTCGCTGGAGCGCTGGCAATAAAATTCTCTCTGATTCTCTGATTACAGCAAAAAGCAATGCATTACAGTAATTAATTACTTTAGTACCACGTTACTCCAAACACTGCCAGTCACACCTGAAACAGATGGTCCTGAAGAACCCTGTTGATAAGGGTTAACCCTAACAGCACATATCAGAATCTGATGGTAACTGTCTCAGCAGGAATGAACAGGAATAAAGGTGAAGTTCCTTCAGAGTCCAGCAGAAAACAGCAGAAGTGATGTATGGGTAGTAGCAGAAAGTCCCTTTGCCAAGGTTGCTTAGATTCTGGAGCTATTGCAATAGCCCTAATAGGAACACATTGTGTTTGGTGAATTTGGTGCCAGTGTTGTATCTGCCCTTTAATGAAACTTGTTTTTATTCTATAAATCCCCAAATCTCCTGCTTTTTTGAGAATGTGTAAAGTGTGCCTGCTTTCAACCCATGTGTTTATGTTTCTTTGTAGCTCCTGGTCCACCTGGATCACTGAGGTTTGAAAGCCCTACAGAGATGTCCCTGATTCTCTACTGGACTCCTCCACTGGAAACCAATGGCAGACTTTTAGGATATGTGGTTCAGTACCAGCGAGGTAAATAAAGACTACTTTTAAAAGAAAACACTCAGTTATGTTTAATGCAGGACTCACTTTCTAACACTTGTGGAATCAGGGTTGAATTTCTGTTACTATGAGAATAAAAAAGCTTTACTCTGGCCATCAAAAAATAAAATAAGACACATTTAAAATTATGGGGAATTAATTATGATTTCTGAAGCATATTTCTGATTAAAAGTGTCAAATATTTTCAGTTTTTTAAATTCCTGATTTGCATGTTAATTTGGATATGTGTTAATCAGCTTTCAGCATTTGGTTTCTGTATTAAAACAACTTAAGAACATGCTTCCCTGGAGAAATTACAAGCCGGCTTGTCTTAGGCCTGCTATAGCTCTCATCACAAAGCTCTACACACATTTATTAATTTCTTATCAGTTCCTCTTTTAATATCATATAGGTAGCAGGGCTCTGCCATGCCATTTAAACCTTTAATGTTGCATTTAATATTCCAACATACAATCGCAACAACTAAACTTTCTGGATCAGGTTGAGTCTGGCTGCAAAGGCCTCTCTTTCAAAGGGGGGGAGGTTACCAGACTCTAAAAGAGTAGGTAGAGGCCCCCGCTAAGGCTTACCTTTGCTACATGCGACTAGATTCAGTGGAGCGTGTTGGCCAGGAGGAGCCTCCTCTACACTTTAAGACTCTGGACCCACACTTGGAGAATCCTGGGCCACACATGGTTGCACCTGGAGGTATCGTGGAATCTATTGCAGGTGTCCTCTTAAGATCAGGGCTGTAACAGACCAGATATTTCACCAAATCTGTTGATTCCAGCTGATGCTAAGGGCTTTAAAAAGAAAAAAAAAATAGTTCTATGTGATCCCAGCCTGAGATCTCCCTTATGAGAAGGAAATTCAGGTGCTAACTGTCTAAACTATATGTATGTGTCAAAGAAAAACTTAAGGAGATGATGGCCTTTTGTAAGTTGCCTTTTGGACAAACTGTTTTAATGACATGCAGTATCTTTTTATAGCAATAATATCATCCAACAAGCAACAAAGTAAAACCCTGCAGAAAGAGAGGGAGAGAAAACAATACAAGACCAAAAGATCACTGCGCCAACTACATGAGGAAATATAAAAGTAACAATTTTTTGCTGAGAAACACAGTAATAATTCACAGTGCATTAAGTGCCAACCACAGCCTTAAGACGTGTTGAAAATGCCCAAGTCTATACTTATGAGAGCACCATGTGAGCACCTGTGTGCATACACGTGCTTGCATATGTAAGGTTTCTCCATAGGAGCGTCCAATAGAGAGTGTGAGGGGCCACAGATCTGCCCCCATAGATGTGTGGAAGATGAAGGACTTCCAAGCCCTAGAGATCCATTGGTTTCCCCAAAGCGCAGGAACCCCAGGGAGACATCCACCATAGAATACCCAACCCCCGTCTTTAGAAGTGCAGAGGATTACTCCAGGGGCTGCAACCAGCAGCCGCCAGATTGGTTGGAGATAACAACAGCAAGCCCCCAGACATGCCCACAGCCGCCCAACCCCGAGTTGGCTGAACTTGTAGAACTGTGTCCCAGAACCCGGGGGTGGGGGGGTGGGGGGGGGGGTGTCCAACCCCGCTGGGGACCCAACAGAGCCCAGGGATCTAGACCCCACCAGGCATCCACTGAGAGTGACCCTACAGATCCCAAAAGACTTACCGCCTCACACTGGAGCTGTGGATATTCAGGCAGATCTCTGCACCACCCACTGGCAGAAAAAGTGGCAGGGGGAGGGTAGGCGAATAGGTTGTAGCACCACAAGATGTCCCAGGGGAGGGGAGGGGTCCAATAACCCACCTGACATATAGATTTACACACTAACACAATCACACGCCCCTTACAAGAATGTATGTCATACATTCTCATACTCATGCTCCCCATACACACGTACCTACTTTAAGACATAGACACCCAGGTATATTTGGGTCCTCCCCGTCCTGGACATCCGCCTCCCCAGAGGTGGAAAAAAATTCTTCCTCCCAGTACAGGAGAAACCAAGGTCCACCCGAGGCCCTCGAGCCACGGCCAGGCACTACTGAATGCTCCTGCCCTCTTGCTGGCAGCATACAAGCCAGTGGCCTTATTTATTAAATGTTCATAGAAACTTTCCTCTATTCTTCCCTACAAATGGGATTAAGAGTGTTCATACGAACAACCTAAAGTGCATCCATCCATCCGTCCATTTTCATCCGCTTACCCAGAGTCGGGTCGCGGGGGCAGTAGCCTTAAGGTTGGTTTATGCTTGACGCGTCCGCGAGGTCCGCACGGCTCCGTGCGGAAAAGTTGCATCATTTTGCGTCATTTTAACAACATGCCCCTCCACCGCGCCTCCGCACGGCCCAGAATTTCCGCAATGCGCACCTCGGAAAATTTCTAACCACGCGGACGGACGGACGCGGAAAAACATGGCGGACCGGCAAGAACTAGTACGGCAGAGGTTCGTAAATACAGACATTTGTATGATTCAGCTCTCAGAGATCACCTTGATCAACATGTTGTTAATAATTCTTGGAGAGAAATAGCTCGCACTGTCGGAAAAGACGAGAACGCTGTTAAAAATGCTGAAATGCCGTGTTGTAAACAGTAATGTTTACTTCTACTATGGTGTAGTGTTGGATGCATTCCGTAGAGCTCCATGCTGCCCCGTTCAGTTTGGGAGAATATTGGCTCACCGCAGAGACGAGCCGCACAAACGCTGCGAGTTGTGAAGCGCGTTCCATCCGTGAGCTGCATCACCGCACGGAAAGTGAATGCATCAAGCATAAACCAAGCTTAAGTCGAGAGGCCCAGGCTTGCCTCTCCCCAGCCACTTGGGCCAGCTTCTCCAGGGAATCCCAAGGCATTCCCTGGCTAGGTGAGAGACATTCTCCACCCAACGTGTCCTGGGTCTTCCTTTAGGTCTCCTCCCGGTTGGACGTGCCTGGAAACCTCACAAGGGAGGTGTCCAGGAGGCATCCTGACTAGATGACCGAGCCACCTCAACTGGCTCCTCTCAATGTGGAGGAGCCGCATGTCTACTCCGAGCCTCTCCCGGATGGCCGAGCTTCTCACCCTATCTCTAAGGGAGAGCCCAGACACTCTGCAGAGAAAACTCATTTTGGCCGCATGTATCCGCAATTTCGTTCTCTCTGTCACTACCCAAAGCTCGTGACCATAGGTGAGTGTAGGAACGTAGATCGACCAGTAAATCGAGAGCTTCACCTTCTGACTCAGCTTTCTCGTCACCACAACAGATGCGGGGGGGGGGGGGGGGGGGGGTCCACAAAAATAAACAGTCAATGATGAAAAGGGGTCTGCTTCTAGACCTGCAAAAAAGGGACACACAACAATATAACAGGAGCAAGCTAACATTGTGTCAACTTGATGAGGAAATATAAAATCAACTTTGTTTTACTGAACTATCACACGATAATAAATCGCAGTGCATTAAATGCCAACCACAGCCTTAAGACGTGTTGAACGTGCCCAAGTCCACACTTATGAGAGCACCATGTGAGCACCTGTGTGTGTACACGCACTTGTATGTGTAAGGTTTCTCTATAGGAGCATCCAATAGAGAGTTTGAGGGGCCACAGATCTGCCACCCAGAGATGTGTAGGAGATGGAGGGAGCTCCAAGTCCCAGAGATCCAGGAGCTGTTCCAGAGCACAGGGACTCCAGGGAGACTGCAACCAGAAAAGCCCCTGCTCCCCTCAAGAGGCGCAGAGGATATAATAATAATAATAATAATGCATTGAACTTATATAGCGCTTTTCAAGACACCCAAAGATACTTTCACACACTCACATTCACACACTGCTAGTGATGGTAAGCTACTTGTAGCCACAGCCACCCTGGGGAGGTCTGACAGAGGCGAGGATGCCATTTGGCGTCGTCGGCCCCTCTGACCACCACTAACACAGGCAAGTTGGGTGAAGTGTCTTGCCCAAGGACACAACAGCAGGATACCCTTGGTGGGAGCTGGAATCGAACCCATGACCCTCCGATCATGAGGCAACCCGCTCTACCACCTGAGCTACTGCTGCCCTGGGGGGCCACAACCAGCAGTCGGCAGAGTCCAAGGAGATATCAGCGGCAAGCCCACAGGCCCGCCCGCAGCCTCCCACCCTCCAGCCGTCCAAACCCAGCGACCCGGGACCCAGGGGCGACCACCCCTCGCCGAGGACCCAGCTGAGCCCAGAGACCCAGATCCCACCAGACAGCCACCGGGATTAATCAGGCAGACGCCAAAAATCTTAAACCCCCTGACCCCAAAGCCACGAACACTCAGACAGACCAAGGCACCGCACTCCACACCAAGTGTGGCAGGGGGAGGGGAGACGAAGATGTATTGCATCAAAAGAAGTCCCAGGAGAGGGGAAGAGTCAAAGGCCCCACCTGACATACACAGTCATACACAGACACAGTCACACACTCCCTCCCTCATGCTCACACATGCACATACAACCAAAGACTTAGAAAAATGCATGCCAGACACCCACTCATGCTCCCCATACACACCTTATTCACTCTGGTCCCAGTACTGCTGCACAAAGGGTAAAGCCATCACCGGCTCCCAGAGTTCGACCCTTTCTGCTGGGGTGCTGATGAGCAGGCTCCCCTGCCCAACGCTGAGCATAGCAACCCACCACCCCAGACCCCAACCAGATGGCCAGATCCCCCTCCTAGCCTCCAGCCCCGGGAAGCCAAGCAACAACAGAGGTGTGCTAAGACCCCTAGTCCCCCCCCCCCCCACTGTCCACTCCTTGTTCCCTCCTCTCCATGACTGATGTCAAGTTGTTTTTGTTATTGTTGTTGTTAGCATCAAGGGCAACATGCTGATTATCACTTGTAAGTCGCTTTGGACAAAAGCATCAGCTAAATACATAAACATAATTTTAGCGGCACATGCACCATCCTTTTTAATCAACAATTATTATTTGGTCAATCCACTCATCAGACGTAAGGCCGTCCACCAGAAGCCACCTGGGAAGTATCTTCTGACTAGTCGTGTGTATTCTGAAGGGGCCCCTATGACCTCCAGACACATCAGACCTTCAGAAACATCACAAGTTCCCGCTTCATTTGCAGACTGAGCAGCAGTAGCTCAACAGGTTGAGTGGGATGTCCAGTAATAATCAGACATGTTATCTATAATGCATTTTTCTATCATAACATTGCCCCTTTAAACATGAACATAAAATGTTCTTTAAAACACTAAATCAATAATTAATTTCCATAACATGCTGGCTACATGCTCAAACAAGAGGTTTGTTGGCTCCAAGAGTCCAAACTTACTAAATTTGTATCTATGATGATGCACTGAACAATTTACCTAAAATTTAGAACAAGTATTTAGGCACTCGAGGAGTACAGACGCTTCCCTCTTTCGCTCCCTTATCTTTTTTCCCAAGGCTCTTTGTCCTGTCTGCCCACAGAGCGCTTATCTGCACTTCTTCTGAAAAACTCTTATTTGTTACTAACCATGGATTTGATAAATTGGTCATTCAATGTGATCGATAAGATTTTTTCAACAATGAGAACGGAGCAGGGGGCTCCCACATGTCCACAGGGGACACACCCGGTGGGATATATGCTGGATTCCTGGAAGGAGTAGAAGATCATATGCCTCTCCCAGCTGTCCATTGAGGACATTAAAGACGTGTGGATATTTGGTCTGATGATCACTGGATTTCTCCTGATTGGAGTGGGAGGATATCTGGTTTTCTCGAAATTTGGGAAGACGGGAGTGATTGGAGGGCGACCGGCACCCACGGAACGCACCGTCCGTGTGGAGACTTCTCAGACTGGGACGTTACTCGAGGTGAATCGTAAGCTGGACAATGTTCTAGCTGAGATACCGGTATTAGTGCGCAAAATGGATGTCATCTCGGAGAGAGTCACCGGACGGTTTGGACAAGCTTAAAACCCAAAATTGGCTTCACTGAAGGACTGGAATGATCAGTTTAAAGACTGAAGGCAGAGAGGAAAATTGTCTCAGCGTGACCCAAACTAATTCTTGATATCTGAATCTGACGCCCTGGTAGCCTTGAGCTGCAAGCAACTAAAACCTCCACGAAGGAATGCAGACAGATGCTGTGAAAACCCGACCTAACCCCCCACCCCCACCCCTCCCCTCCCCGCCTTCGGATTGGTGGGCTTCAGCCAGGTGAGGTCATCAACTGGAGGAGTCAATGTGCTCTTTGCTTCTTCCAAGATCTCCCTCCCACCTGTGACTGTACAGTAGATGAGTGCCGTATGATAGGTATTTTATATGCGCCACCTGAAATAACACACCTTACACAATTAGAAACAGAGGGGAGAGAGAGAAGGCCCAAACCCCCTCCGGAGTTTTTCATAGTCTCTCTCCCATATTACCTCTCCTCTATTACCTTAAAGAAAGTCAAAGCACATGCAGATAATTTGGTAAATTGTAACAAACCTTAAAATACGTTACAAAGCTTCCTTTGCAACGGGTGAGGGAAAGGCACAGAGACACACTGGAGTCAGAAGCCATTTTTCCTCTCACAAAGAGCCAAAGCTTGTGAAGAGCTTTTATTTGAACATACACACCCAGAAATTCCACTAGCGTGAAACCCTCGTCTGACCAGTTTGCTTCAACTAATGGAAAAACACCCCAAGCCAAAAGGAGTTTTCTGAAAACACCCAAACGTAAACAAGTAACTAGGTCAGGGTTTTTCCTAACAACATTTCACAAAGGAAAAGATTTCACAACAAAGATGAACAATTAAAAATACCTATCGATCTCTCCTGATGTTCATTTTTGTTGTTATAACAAATCAGAATAAGTTGTTATAACAAATCAGAATAAGATGTCACTAACCCAATAATCAATAAACATGAATTATGAATCAATGCGAGGATTTTAGCTTAACAATGACCTAGACAAAAAAAACTACAACTATATCCTGTGTGCCTAGCTTTATTAAGATAACCTACATCAGTCATCAGCAGTTTGTTTACATATTCTTCCTAAAACTAAGCAAATCATGATTATGATAACCATAACAGGTGCAAGAACTTTAACACGAGTTAATACCAGTTATCAGATACCAGCCAACTCAGTCGATTTGTTGGATTTCAGGAAGTTGCTAGAGGGGGAAAGTTGATGTTAATGGTAATGTACGCAGCTCTAACTGTGGCAGAGCTGAGGTCAAAGGCCTTGTCCGTGGACTGGAAACTATAGTTTGAGCTTAACAATGTCTTCCATAGAATGGTGTTGCCCTTTCGTCGAGATGAAACAGAAGGGTCATCACAGACCCAGACTCTCTTTCTTCAGCTCAGATGTCCTCGAGCCTGTCAGAGCAAAAGATGTGTGCGTCAACAACTTTGATGATGTTACAGCAATAGCCATGAAACCAGACGGGAGATTTGGGGTACTGGATCTTGACATCGTTGGAGGCTGGTCACAGCGTCGTGTGAACGGACCCAGGAGGGGTCTCAAACACCGGGTGTTGTTTCCCTTGTTCCTCCCAACTGCTGCTATTTCCTCTCGTTCCATCAGATGCTGAGGGGTGGTTTTAGGGCAAAGGGCGATCCCCAACCATCAGCAGCGACATGGTGGATGGGCCCTGCAAGCTTAAGGGAGATCGTTTACTTATCTGCCGTCCTCGGCGAGCTCACATGCATTCCATCCGATGATGGTCAGTCGTAGTGGCCCTCTCAGCAGTATGCAGCAGCGGGAGGGATGAGATGAGTGACCTTGATGCTTCATTTTGGTAGTATCACGTGCAACAGGACCCCAAACTCCTTGGTTCCATGGCCTGCGGTGAGAAAGCGCAAAAGGGTCTGCAAGTTCACTGTGGCTTTTTGACAACTTCAGCAACAACCATTCAATATACAGTCCAGTTTGGACCCCAAATGGGGCCAAAATTCACCTGAAATTTACCATCGCAGTCCACTCGATATCATCCCTAAGCTGGAATCAACTCATATAATTATCAGCAAACTATACCAAAGTACATTCATCAATTCATGTCCCATTTTGTATTAAACTACCCTACACCAGTAGTTTACATAACCCAACAACTGATTGACAAGACTCATTTAACAAGAAGTTTTTAGGTTTATGAAAAAACCAAACACCTTTCTGTAAAAACAGTAAGTCAAATTATTATGGCCAGATATCTCAACTTGGCAAAGAGTCTGCTCATGACATGAATCCAAGAAACAAAACAAAATCTCAAATCAGAATCAGGCGACTTAAAATCAAAACAAAACATTTAAACAACAGTCACAGTAAAAGAAAAGATGATCAATCCAGGAGTTAGAAACCAAAACTGAATAAACTCCACAGTAACTAATCATAACACAAAATCATTAGAAAAGAAAAGCCTGTTTCAACAAAAGGAAAGAACAGAGCTTTAACAATTAACCCTAAGAAATCTATGTATACCAGGCTGAAACCACTGTGTTTGCTTTGAACCAAGCCCAAAATAACAAACTATAAACCTAATTATTCAAAACCTTATTCAAAACAAGCAAAAGGTTAAACAGAAATGGCAGCTCACCCTTACTGTAGCAGTATTAAATCACAATTTACACTAAGCAAAACGTCCTAATTAGAAGTTAGTTAAGGAGATTAACGGTTAAATATAAAATCAAGAAAAGATGAACAATACACCGTAACTTTGAAAAATAATGAATGAATCACTCCGGTTTAATGGTTACATCTTATCTGGACTTCTAACTGTAATCCAATGAATCAACCTAATTAAAACTCCCTGTCTTTTAGAAAATAATTGGAAAACTTCTAACAATCCCTACTAAACAGAAGTAATAACAGAAGATGGTTGAGGCTATTATGTGGACAATTTAAGATATGATGAATAGAAATCAACTCAAATTTTTGTAAAATAGGCTTCACTAAGTTTGCTCATACAAAGATAAAAACTAAACTAGTCTTTTCATTGAGGAATCACAGACACACAAATTCTTCAGAACCTTGTCTCTGTAGCGGAATATAATTGGTATATTCTTACAATTTTATTACATCCAGAGATTAATCTATGGACTGGGCCCTTATAATCAAAAGAGGTTGTTTTTACTTCAGGGAGTTTTATTCAAACACTTTGTATTGACTTAGAGACAAGAAAAGAGAGAGATGGGACATTTAAGAATATTTAATTTTATAATTATTATTCGAAACAATCACCAGGACTAACTCTATGATGGATGCATATGGATTTGGATGCTGAAGTGTTGGTGTGTGTGTGTGTCAGTTCAGAATCTCCAGCTGATGCAAGGCGAGTCTGGGTGTAAGATGTTGTTTTGACTAACTAACCACGAGGACTTCAGGAGCACGGACATGAGACGCCATCTGTTCCGCATCTACGTACCGTTTCGGAGACTCCCGTGTTTAGATCAGGAATGCCAGGTCGACTCGGACCCTCCTTCGGTGCTCGAACTGATAGCACAGCTTCTGCAGCACGTCAAACCAGTCTACGGATAGACTCCCGGTAGTAACGGCAGATGTCCGCGTCAAGTAGCGAGTTCAGCTTTTATTCTGAAGGAACCGTCGTCTTGTTGATGAAACGACAGAATTTTTCCAGCTTGATAGTTCTCAGCTTAAAGTAGAAAATACAGCTGGCCAGTCTGCACTTCACTTAGCGATGATGGATTTGAGAGCTGGTCGAGCTCACGTTGGAACTACGTTGAAACTTGCGGTGGAACTCGATGGAACTGAACTAAAATGGCGTGGTTCTGTTTTATTAAGCTTAGATGTTTATGAATCTTAGCCAACCAGAGTGGACAGATTAAGTAAACACCACAGAACTCTGCCCCGCAACAGAACGGAAGTTCTGATTGGATGAACAATGTGTCATGTGTTTATCTTATGTGGATCAGGGTGTCTAGCTCAGTTAGTCCTGTGATTCATTAAACACATAAATCATACATTGTGATTTCACAGATCGGTCACCTGATTATTATTGACCAACATTTGTTTTGATTAGCTTTATTAAAAATAAAGTTCTTTGATTAACTAATGAAAGCGTTCTTCATCCTTCTTCTGTCTTCTTTGCTGTAATGTAAACATCAGAGGCAAGCACACGACCTTGGCAGTTTATGCACACTGTTACTGTGTCGTTAAGGGCAGAAAATAGCATTCTCATAACGCTACACCTCCAAACATTCAGGGTGTGAAGACTGGGTCAGAACATTTCTGTAAAAAACAAACCAAAACAGTTCAACAGAATACCAGATACTGGAAAGATTCAAACGATGACAACCATTATTTTGGAATACCCAATCTGTATTTTTGAATGCAAACAGGCACTACAGCCTTATATATATATATACCCGGGGTTTTAGGTTGTCACTCCCTGAAATTTAGATATGTAGGTTTGGAAACTTCACACTCCCAAAAAGTAAAAGTAAAGATAAACCCATTTAAACCAAGCTTTTCATCCATATTCATAACATAGATTCCCTGATATCTCAGATAGTCCTACTGGAGAATTTTACCAATATGTCTCATAAAAGTAGCTCACTTCTCCAAAGAAAATGACAAATATTACAGTTACACCATATTTACTTAGTCTAACCAATGAAACAAAACAGGTTGCTGAGCTAAGGTTTGCATTCCATGAAGGAACAGCCTTACCAAGTGAAAACAAAGACCATCCCAAACCACATTCTTAAACTAACTCTAGTAGCAGAAGGCATCTGTGGACATAGATCAGGCCTCACAGCTAATCTGCCTCCACAGGAACTCGAATCTGGTACAACCAGATCTGTGTTAGAATTTGTACAAAGGAAAAGAGTTTATCACTTTAAAATGGCAATATGGCACCTTCTTTACAGTTATACATCATTTGAAAAAACCAAACAGAAACTATTCATGTGGCTTTGTATCACATTAATACCAAATCATACTTTACAATAAAGGCACCTTCTAATTCTGTAACTCATTCATCACAACAGAGAAATGTACAAAGGAGCATTAGGGGAACTATTTAGGTATAAAACCTACGTGATCTATTAGTGTCAACCACAAACCCTGGAAAATCTAGTTTCTAACAGGAAAACATTATATTGCAGGGATCTGGTTTAAGTTAACTCTCTTCCTCATCGTCAACACCACAAAGTCAGTTTAACAGCAGTCACACACTCATGCAGATAACAGCAATCTTTTAGCCACACGAACTACTCTCATGTCATCTTTTATGGGGGCAATAGAGATTTTTAACGCTGACATGAGGTCTCTGCCTAGAAGATTTAACAGGCAGTCTGATGATTGACAGGCTCACGGCTAGGTTGGCTCCTCTGTGTTTGGAAACCCCTGCCTCTATCGGGGACCCTTATTGGGCACTCTGTTATCTGGGCCATCTGACTGGGAAGGACAGTCACATGACATGTGACCTTGACCTCCTCAAGTCCAACAAACGAGTGGCTGTGAGTGGTCTAGTGAGGACCACTGTCTCTGATTGCTGTTACGACCACCCCTCTGGGTATTAAACTTCCCTCTGTAGCTACCCTGCTGGTGATAAACAGCTTCCTCCTCAGATTCATCTTTTTTCCACACACACACTCACACACACACACACACACACACAACTGAACACACCGTCTCAGAATTTTAGTTTCCATTTTCCAGTACTTCTAGATTCATACTTTCTCATACATGCACAGACAGACAGACAGACAGAGCCGGCTCAAAACTTCAGAACTGCAGCTACACAATCACACTTAGAACAGAACCTGCAGGATTCACACACTCAAAAACCCAGATACGCACACACACCGATGCTCAGAACTGCAGTTGAGCCTTACACACACACACACATACGAACACACCCATTCAGAACTGCATCCGAACCTCCACACACACAACATTCCTTGAAGTCCTGAGGCACACATACCACAGAAACACAATGAGTCAGCAGACAGCCGGGGTTTTTTCCTTTTAACACTTTTGTACAGACTTAAAACCACAACACAACACAGACGTCCGCTGTCCGTGATGCGACAGCCGACATCAATATTTCTAATACCAGCAACGAACGATAACAACACCACAGGACTACAGTGATCAGTCCTGCACAATCCGAAATGACACCGCCCACCAACCCACGAATACACAGACCATAGAACAACAAGGGGTGAATTTAGACGTTTTGGATTCCTTTAGCCAATTATAACGATGATTAACTCGGGTACCTGTCTGCACCATGAAATTTTTATTTAACAATACAATCGTCAGTGAGTTTACATAGTGATTGCACATCCAACCCTATTACGACCCACCCATCTCTCTCATTCTCTGTTCGCTGTGGGGTGCCTGTGTACGCATGCACAAACTGGATTACAACCTCCCTCGCGTTCCTCTTCTCTCAAATTACTATCCGCTTTAACGTGGCTACACATCACTCTCATTGCAGTGCCGCATGCTAGTTGCCATCCTTCCTGTCGGCAGCTGAGACCATGTGTGTCTATGCCAACTGCGGTTGGCCGCTTTAACGCAGCGCTGGTTTAACTGAGGCAAACGGAGTCCAGGATAAAGTTCGGCAGCTCTCAATCCAGCCATTAGCCGAGGCCCGAAACGTCTTTCAAGCGTGGATGGCAAAAAAATCACTACCAGCGTAAACCATACTGACAATTAGTTATAAAAATAAAGGGTGCAACTTAATTTAGGTACTCACTTGGCGTTCCTCGTCCCGGTAGAGCGAGAGCCGTAGGTGGAAGCTTGCCTGCGGAGCAGCTGGCCGGAGAGCAATTCAGCTGGCCGGACTTTGATGAGGAAGTGGCCATGCGCCTCCCCGAAGGCGATCCCCCACCGGAAGGTATCTGCTTTCCCAGGATTCGGCACCAATTAACTGATAGGTATTTTATATGCGCCACATGAAATAACACACCTTACACAATTAGAAACAGAGGGGAGAGAGAGAAGGCCCAAACCCCCTCCAGAGTTTTCCATCGTCTCTCTCCCATATTACCTCTCCTCTGTTACCTTAAGGAAAGTCAAAGCACATACAGATAATTTGGTAAATTGTAACAAACCTTAAAATACGTTACAAAGCTTCCTTTGCAATGGGTGAGGGAAAGGCACAGAGACACACTGGAGTCAGAAGCCATTTTTCCTCTCACAAAGAGCCAAAACTTGTGAAGAGCTTTTATTTGAACATACACACCCAGAAATTCCACTAGCATGAAACCCTCGTCTGACCAGTTTGCTTCAAGTAATGGAAAAACACCCCAAGCCGAAAGGAGTTTTCTGAAAACACCCAAACGTAAACAAGTAACTAGGATGGCTGACAAGATGGCTGACGGGAGAGTCTCATGAATTTTCCTCCTACCTACCAACAAATATCATGGAAAGAACTTAACATCCAAGAGATTGATCAAGTCTCTTACATTCTTAAAGAAGTCTTGCTTCTTTTTTGGGAGTATTACCTATAATTTTGAAGCTTTGAGTCCTTTTTTCTTCATCACATGTGCTCTACAAGTAACACTGGGCCTACTGGATTACCACAAACCTGGAATTCTTTTTGTCTTCTAAGAATTTAAACAGATGGTCAAGAAACATGGCGACTAAGAGGCTATCAGAAGATATTGAAGAAATTAAGAAGTCCCTTAACTTCATGTCGGAAGAACTGAGTAAGGTGGCAAAGCAGCAAACAGGACTAATGGACTTAATTGAAGAAGTAAGGCAACTTAAGACTGTGATTAAGGAAAAAGATAAGAGGATTGAAGAGTTGGAAGGAAGAGTTGAAGATCTGGAGCAGTATACAAGAATGGAAGATGTGGTGATTTCTGGTCTGAAGACAAATCACTACACCTATGCACGGAGTACAGCAGGTGACAAGGAGGGAGAAGACGCACCTAGAGCTGAAAAGGATTTGCTTGAGCAGCAAGTTATTCAGTTTTTTAAAAACAAAGACATTCCCTTGGATAGTAAAAATATAGCAGCATGTCATACTATTTCACAAAAGCATAACAAGATGCCAACTATTATACTTCGATTTGTGAGCAGGAAGTTAAACTGTTGAAGATGGGAAGGAAATTAAAGGGAACTGGAGTGTACGTGAATGAGCATCTTACAAAGAGAAATGCTGACATTGCACGACAGGCAAGACTTTTAAAGAAGGAAAGGCACATCCAAGACACCTGGACAAGGAACTGTAAGGTATTCATAAGACTCAATGGGTCACCAGAACAAGCAAAAGTTGTATTTGTTAGAGATGTTGCAGATCTTGAGAGATTTAAACAAATTAAATAGAAGTACTTTTGTTGCTGACTGTGAAATGGACAATATCTGATAAGTGTGAGGAAAAAAGCTATGTATGCAAATGTGTGGAACATTTCATGAGTTAGATAATATTGATCCAGATATCCACCTTTATCACAATGTTGATATGACATGTGATTATTATAGTGGGGAAGAGTTAGATCCCAAGATAAAAGGTTTCTCGTTAATTCACTTTAACAGTCAGAGTCTTTACAGTAATTTTTTTAAAATCAAAGAGTATCTTGATCAGTTTCAAAATAAGTTTGCTGTGGTGGCAATTTCAGAAACATGGTTGAATGATGACAGAGAACTGCAGGATGGACTAGAGGGTTATGAAATGTTTTGGCAAAATAGGAGGAATAGAAGAGGAGGAGGGGTCGCTATATTTGTTATATCATGTCTTAAATGTAAAATTGTTAACAATATGACCGCTGTGGTGGATAACTTGATGGAATGTTTAACTATCGAAATTCAAGTTGAAAGATCTAAAAACATATTAGTTAGCTGTATTTATCGTACACCTGCATCGTGCATAGATCAGTTTATGAGAGAAATTTCTGTAATACTGGAAAAACACAAAGAAAAGACAACTTTATTTTGTAGTGATTTTAATATTGATTTATTGAAGGCAAATGATCACAATAAGACATCTGAATTTACTGATACAATGCTTAGGTTTGGGTTCTATCCGTTGATTCTAAAGCCCAGCAGAATAAAGATGGGTAGCGCCACTTTGATTGACAACATTTTCTTTAATAAGATAGATGGTAAGATACACAGTGGACTGTTAGTCAAGGATGTAAGTGATCACTTGCCTGTCTTTTCAGTGCTTGAAATGAATAATCAATTTAATATTCGAGAGGAAAAGATTGATTACATTGGTAGAATAAAAACACCAGAACACATTGCAGCTTTTAAAAGAGAATTAGAAAATTATGACTGGAAAAAGGTTTATGTGGAAGACACTAATGATGCATATAATGCATTTCTAGACATATTTTTGTCAATCTATGACAGCCATTGTCCACTGAAAAAGTTTTCTGAAAATCTCAAAAAGAAAAAACCACGGTTGACAAAAGGTCTGGAAAGAACCTGTAAAAGGAAAAATAAGTTATATAAGATTTTTTTGACAAATAGAACTAAGGAAAATGAAGACAAATATAAGAAATATAGAAACAGATTAACAACTATTTTGCGATATGAAAAGAAAAGTTATTATGAAAAGCTGCTTCAAAAATCTAAAAATAATATAAAGGCTACCTGGAGTGTACTTAATAAGATAATAAAAAATCAGAATAATATATGTTTTCCAACATGTATTGTAAAAGAAGGTAATGTAGCGATTAAGAATATTGAGAGTATAGTCAACGAATTTAATGATTACTTTGTTAATGTAGGTCCCAATTTGGCAAAAGAGATTTCTGTACCAGGAAGACATGATGACAAATTTTTAAATTTTACTTCTTATAAATGCAACTCAATGTTTCTTGGAGGAGTCTGTGAGAGTGATATTATAGATGTGGTGAGTAATTTTAAGAGTAAAAAGTCCATGGATTGTGACGGCCTTGATATGTCATTAGTTAAAGAAGTTCTTCATAGTATCCTTCAACCGTTAACTTATATTTGTAACAAATCATTTCAAACCGGAATTTTTCCAGATAAAATGAAAATTGCCAAAGTGATCCCATTATATAAAAATGGAGATAAACAGGTTGTGTCAAATTATAGACCAGTATCTTTGCTGCCTACATTTTCAAAGATTCTTGAAAAACTATTTGAAAACAGACTAAATTCTTTTCTTGAAAAAATATGATTTATTGAATGACCATCAGTATGGGTTCAGAAGAAATCGCTCAACATCTCTAGCAGTGATGGAATTTATTGAAAATATTGCAACAATTGTGGATAAAAAACAGATTGGAATAGGTGTGTACATTGATTTACGCAAAGCCTTCGATACGATAGATCATTCTTTACTGTTACAGAAATGTGAAAGATTTGGTTTAAGAGGTGTTTTACAACTTTGGTTAAATAGTTACTTGGAAAGAAGGTTCCAATATGTGAGTATTAATAATATGAAATCTAAACTTAGACAAGTAACTTGTGGAGTTCCGCAAGGATCGGTGTTGGGACCAAAGCTATTTTTACTTTATATAAATGACATTTGTACAGCTAGTGATATTTTAAAATATGTGATGTTTGCTGATGATACAAATTTATTTTGTTCTGGAGATAACATAAAGGAATTACTGAAAACAGTGGAAATAAAACTGATGAAGTTAAATAGATGGTTTGTATTTAATAAACTATCACTGAATGAAAGTAAAACAAAATTTATGTTGTTTGGAGGTATTAAGAATAATATTGAAGTAAAATTAAATCTAAATAATGTTGAAATTGAACGAGTAAATGAGACTAAATTTTTAGGAGTATTAATTGATGATAAACTTTGTTGGAAGTCTCACATAGATCATGTGAAACGGAAATTATCTAAGTCTATTTCTATTCTTTACAAAACAAGAGATTTCTTGCACAAGAGCTGCCTTTATTTACTGTACACTTCCCTTTGCTTGCCTTATATGAGTTATTGTGTGGAAATTTGGGGGAAAACATACAAAACATATCTGGATTCAATTTTTAAATTGCAAAAAAGAGCTATTAGAATAATAAATGAAGCTGGATATAGGGAGTCCACAAACAAATTTTTCGTAGGATCAGCTATGTTAAAATTTAAGGACATTATATATCTTAAAACTTTAGAAATGATGTGTAGAGTGGTGAAAAAGAATGTTCCAATTTGTATTTTAAGTATGTTTAAATTAAGAGATGGAAAATATGATTTGAGGGGGTCTTATATGTTTGAAATACCTAAAGTGAGAACTAATGCGAAGTATAGATGTGTGTCGGTTTTGGGAGTGAAGTTATGGAATGGACTTAATGATGAACTGAAGATGTGTTATTCTTTGTCGTTTTTCAAGAAAATTTTAAAAAATTGCATTTTCCAAAGTTATAGAAACTTAGTTTGATGTCCAACCTTGTGTTGATTTGATTTCTTGATTTATCATTGTTTTTCTTTAAATGTTATGCATCTTAGCTATCAGCCTTGGTTAAGGATTTGATTATCTCTGTGGGAGTTAAGGATAGGCTAATTATAAGCCACTAGGCTTCAACCTATTCCTTTTTTTGGTTGCTTGATTACTTTTATGTAAAATTGATAAATTGTTGTTGTTGACCGAATAAAAATATCTATCTAGGTCAGGGTTTTTCCTAACACATTTAAGCAGCAAGGGTGAATGAACTCTGCTCGATAAGTAGGTCAGGGTTTTTCCTAACAACATTTCACAAAGGAAAAGATTTCACAACAAAGATGAACAATTAAAAATACCTATCATCGTACATGGCTGCTCTCGCTGGGGGAAACAGGATCCCAGGACTTGATTTTAGTTTGAGATCTGCTATATAAAAGATTCTTTTCTTTGTTTCTTTCTTTTCAAAAGTTTGTAAAGCTTACCGTTAAACCAAGAAAGCAACTAAGTTTACAAATCCAGGTGTTTCTAATGAATTCAAATAAACTATAACTGTATGATAATGTCTTAAAACAACATGAACAAATCAAAAAGGTGCTATAAAAAACTACAAGGTCCATTGCAGTCTCAGGCTTCTCAACCATATGTTCATGGATTTCAGTTCAGATGGCTGAACTTGGATTAGTATGGAGCTAGATGAAGCTCTCTGATGACTTTGCCAAAGTTGGCCTCATCACAGGTGAGGATGACTCAGATAACAGAAAGTGGACACAGGACTTTGCTGATATGTCCAAGCAGCACCATCTACTGATGAAAGCAGGAAAAACCATGGCGTTGGTGGTGAACTCTCACAGACACAGTGACCCAATTAGCTCATAAGCCCCACCAAGCATTTTCTTCACAAGGTACTATTGAGGTTTTTCCTTGTTTCCGACATTTTTGATTTATAGTAAATCCAAGGGCTATGTAGGTTGTATTTTCTGGTCTCTTTCTGTTGGCTACTCTGGTACCTCTGCTGTTTCCTCCGTCAGCTCTGTTCACTGGTGTGCCTGACTTTATGCTCCTTCTGCCGGGTTGAGCAGTTAGCCTGTTTATTGTTTTGAGCACTGCTGCCACGTAGTGACAGGAGGCTTGTGTAGCTTTCAAGCATAAAAAGCCCTAATAATAATGGGTCTTCCTGCGTCTTGTGCCTCCCTGGCACCCCACTGCACAACCTCTCCAGGGAGGTGTGCTCCACTTATTGAAAAGTCATTAATCATAAACCAGTGATCCGACTGAATTCTACTCTTCACATTGTAAGGATTTGAGTTTGACAGGCCAGGTCATATCAACTGGGGACTTATCCAGGATACTTTTTTTTGTTTATGAATCATCTAGTTACATTTAACTGAAAAATCATATATGGCATACATAAATATGTAATCTTTTAACATGGCGAGCTACCTTAATCTGGTTCATCATATCACTCTGGACAAATCCAACCTCTGGATGCTTCTCAAAACATCTGCATTGTTCTTTGATGTAACAAACATGAGTAGGTCACGTAGATTAAAAGTGAATTATGCTATTTGCTCCAACCCCCAACCACAATAGGGCTGCGTATGTTGTTGGCTCTCATCCCTGCCAGATGTCAGAGACATAACATAAGTCTGCTGTCAGACTCTACAACAAATCTGTTGGATGAAGTGTACTCTGTATTTCTAAGCTGTATATAGTATGGTTATTTTTTACTCCATTCTTAAGGTATAAATTATCTATTGTATTGAGTTTATTTTATCTCATCATGATGGAACTTATTGTATTTTAGTGTTTTCTCCCTCTGCTGCATAACTTTTACTTTACTTTTACTTTGGCTGTAAACGAAACAAATTTCCCACTTGTGGGACTAATAAAGGTTGAATTGAATTAACACAGTAGGTCATTTCCTCTCTGATTGCAGAGGTTTGCTGTTAGGTGTTTGTGTGTGCATGTGTTTTCTTTAATCTGCAGTCACCTACACAAACAAACACAAATAAATGATTAAACAGCTGTCATATAATAGACAGGAAAGAAAAAAGCTGAAAAATGGCACAAACAGAGAAAACTATGGAAAAACGATTACTTTTTGTTTACTTCCCTGATTGTAATCTATTCCTAGGGCTTTTTAAACTAAAACCCATCTTTGGTCCACTCACTCAGCTGATTGAGTATGCTCCAGAATCCGCCAACAGCTACACTGATGGTCTGAATGAGGTAAAACACTTGTTTAGATTATGTTGTTCATTGTGTTAACACTGATTACAAAATAGTGAGAAAGCCAGTGTGTTGCTACTGCTCCACTTTAGGGCACATGCAATCTCACCCACCCACCAGCAAAGCTATACACAGACAAAAGACATAAAATGTATTTAGAAAGAAAAAGAAACACAGCACTATGAAATCCTTTGGAAACCCATCATGTTCTTGATGTGTATTGTTCACACTGGTCTTTCCTGAGGACAGAAGGGACCGCCGTCCTCAACAGCTTTTCAACCATACTTCAACAAAATTATTATGAAAAATAAATTCATGGAACTAGGGATGGACAATGTATTGGCATCAAGATCAGTATCGGCTGATGTTAGTCATTTTTAACATATTGGTGTTGGTTCGATAAATAAAAACAAGCCAATATTAACAACCAATATTTTTTCTATCTCGTCTCCATTTGTTTGCCTGTTTCAGAGGGTTAGGGGGGTGATGTGTAATTGTTTAATCATGTGAACATTGAATGAAATCATCTCAGAACCGTAGACGTGTGTGTTGTGTGTACATAAATTCAGCTTTAATAATTTTCATTCTATACAAAATCTGCTGGTTTTAGAAGCATTAATGTCAGTATATTGGTATCTGCAAATATTGGTTATCATCCATCGTTACAACTCCGACATGTGCTGTTAAAATGTGCGGAAGGTTGCATGTTTGATCCCGGCTCCGGACAGAGAATTCTGCTGTTGTGTCCTTGGGCAAGACACTTAACCCACCTTGCCTGCTGGTGGTGGTCGGAGGGACCGGTGGCGCCTGTGCTCGCCAGCCTCGCCTCTGTCAGTGCGCCCCAGGGCAGCTGTGGCTACATCGTAGCTCATCCCCTCCAGCGTGTAAATGTGTGTATGAATGGGTGAATGATGCTCTGTAGTGTAAAGTGCTTTGGTGTCCTTATTCTGAGAGGCGCTATACAAGTGCGGGTCATTTATTATTTATCATAACTCCAAGAACGTCCACAATCCATGGTGTGTAGATGATCCAATGGCGTCAGAGTGGTTAATATTAATTTGATAACTTGTTTATTCATTGTCTCATTTGATATCACTTAGAATCACCATTTATAATAATTTGCCTTTCATCATCAATAATACAGTAATAAATATAATTTTATAAACTATATTTTGTCTCTGTGTCAAATAAATATTACATTTTATTGAATACTTTTGTATTCTAGTGACAATTTATTAATGAGGCCAAAAACCATAAATGGTCACAAAAAGAACTGATTGCCCTGAGTAAAGAGAAACTTGAAGCAGAAGAACAGATATAATCCTTCGGGGAGGCACAAAAATCCATGTCTGCTGACCTTGTGGTGCTGGTGGATGAGAATGAAGTGGCAGGGATGAGACTTGCAACGATAACTGAGGAATTAAAGCTTAATAAAGCTGATCATGCCTATTGCATGGTAAAATTAGGAGAACAGAAAAAAGAGATTCTTGAGCTGAAACAAAAATTAGAATCAGCTGAAAAACGGGCTTCCACTGTTCCAGAGCCTACGTTGTGGCCCGACCCTGCTGGAACCAGTCATGTGGGGACATGAGGAGCAGGTGACACAGCTGGAGGGGTTTACCTCCCCTCCAGCTGTGTCACCTGCTCCCCAAGCCAGTACTTTTGTCCAGCCAGTCACAACTGTTGATGTGTATTGAATGGCTCGAAACAACTCAAAATATGAACCTCATCTGGGGGATTTGCATAAAGTCCATGCTTACCTCCGTGACTGTCACAGTCATTTGAACAGACAGACACCCTGGAGATACAGTCCAGGAGGAGATCTTCCTGATTAAACTCACCTCTGACAGCTCTGTTGGAGAGTTTATTCACTGTCAACAGGATGAGACCAGAAATGACTTCACCCATCTGCAGACGGCACTAGAGGAAGAATTTGCAAGCACAGCTAAAGCAGCTGGCCTAAAATTGGCTATGTCCATCAAACAGGGTTGCTCTGACGACCCACAAACGTACTACCTCTGGCTTTTCAAGCTGTTTTTGGTTCCCAAATTGAACCGGATATGGAGGAAGGGTTAGGGTTTCCTTGAGAATTTACAACATCACTACAGTAAACCTATGGGTACTGTAAACGTTGATTCAACCTCTTTGAAAGATCTCAGAAAAATGGCAGGCACCAATTCTGTTCTCACTGTGGAAGCTCTTTCACCCATACTGCATCTTGAAGGTGCCCCTGGGCCTGTGACTTGCAAAGGTAACAACCATACGGCCAAACACTCTCGGCCTGGGGCCAAATCGCTGGATCAGAAATCTAATAAGCCATCTAAGCCTCAAGGCGTCTCCAATAATAGGTCCCAAGGCTTCACTAAAGCTTGGAGTCCCCCACCACCAGGTGATGGGAACCTAAAGTCTCCACATCTTGGACGTGGACAAGGCCGGGTCTTTTTCAAAAAGAGGGGATAGTCTTCAGGTCAATCAGTAAGGGGGGGTTATCATTACTCCTTCAGGAGGGAGTCGTCTCACTCAGGTGAACACCGCCCTCTCCCTGCCTGTTACTCACCGCGCCGCAACCATGCTGTAAACAGCCCTGCTCCTCCAAGATCTAGAGCTGGGTCCACTAGCGTTTCCCCTGATGACCTCCACTCTGCTCTGAGATCTGTTCTTTGTGACTTGGTGAGCACCTCACCAAAGACTAAGGAGGCTTTACTCATCGTTTCTGCGGAGCAGAGTTCACATACTCCTGCACCTATTGCTCCTGCACACAACTCCGTCAAGTCCACCATCAGTTGAACTTGCCATAGTGATGTGTCCCATGCCACCCATGGCCCCAGTGGGGTCTGGTGAGATCACATTAATCAGCATTGGTCGTGGACCATCATCTAAACCTTTCGGCAGGTCAAGTCACCCTTTCCCGCTGGACGAACTTGAGAAACTTACACTTTTGTGCAAAATCATCCGTAAAGGTCCCAAATGGAAACTTCACATCCCTGTGACCCTTGAGGGATCGCTAACCTGTGATGCTATCTTAGACACTGGGCTAGATGTTTCTATCATGTCCCGTTCAATTTTGGAAAACTTCCGTTAGACTGTGGCTGACTAGGGTCATACCTTGACACACACCTTGTGCCTTGGAGGTCAATCCTTATGTACAGGCTACAATGACCTTGTCTTTGGTGTGTTTCCTTGACCTTTCTGTTGGTCGCATGTCAGTATGTCATCCCGTGTTCGTGTCTGACCTTGAGTCTTTTCCTTTCCTGTTTGGTAAAGACCTGATCAATCTCTTTGAACCCATAAATGGGCTGCATGGTGGCGCAGTTGTTAGCAATGTTTCCTCGCAGCACGAAGGTCACAGGTTTGAAACTCGGCTGTGGCCTTTCTGCGTGGAGCTGCGTGTTCTCCCCATGCATGCGTGGGTTTCCTCCGGGTACTCTGGTTTGCCCCACAGCTCACAACATGCCCTATAGGTTATAAATTGTAAGTTGCTTTGGATAAAAGTGTTTGCGAAATAAATAAACATAAACATATATGACCTCATTGGGTTGAAGCTCTGGATTCAGTTGACTCAACCGCTGCCTGTGAAACACCGTCAGGACCTTATTTTTTCTTGTGTTGTTGTGAACAACAACAGCGACTCTCATGTGGCTAGTCGTTATGGTGTTTCGCTGGTCAGCCACAGGCCTAGTGTATGCGTTGTCTCAGTGCTGCCTGAAACACCTTGCCCTGTAGGGTGCTTTACCTATCAAAGGGGGAGTCGAGGGCCATCCTGACACTGTACCGTTACAGGCTGACCCTGTTCTTTCTGGCTGCACTTGCATGCCAACTGAAAGCCATTTGGAGTCCACCCCAGAGCAGAGCTCTCTGGAATCCATCCCAGCGCAGAGCCCTCGAGTGTCCATCCCAACCGAGAGCCCTACACAGTCTGCTCCTGTGTCAGTCTCTGGTCTTCATTGATCTGGATTTCAGGTTTCTGGACTGACAAAGTTTCTGATGTTGGTTGCATGTATCTTTGCGATAAGTGATGCGGCTAAGCCTTCTCTACAATGGCTCTATGACCCTGGACCCCCTTCGGGGATCACCCTTAAGGGGTGCCCAGGACTGTTGATGACTAACTAATCTCTGGTCACCCAGAAGGTGTTTTATCAAATTCAACCTTGAGCAGGCCTGCGCTCTGAAACTTATGAGTTCCTTCGGACCTCTTTCTGACACTGGTACCAAATGGACTCATACAATAATGTGTAACTCTGAAGCCGGTATCACTCATATGTTACTCCAGCTACAGAAATTCACTGTTACCAATTCGGAACCTCCTGGTGCCAACTGTGGGGAGAAACGTTTGTTACCCCAGCTCTTTTCCATTGCTGGTGCAGTTGGTTCCGTCTTTAACTTGGGCTTCTCATCTGTCAATTCCATCCAAATTGAAGCGGTAAAACATCATGTCATCAAGCTTGAGATAGAAATCCCTTCACTGCGTGAATTGGTCCTTCGCCAGTGGAGTGCTTAGAAGCTACTCGGTATGTCTGACCGCCAGCCTATGGTTGTCTTGAACACGCAAAACAGGATGCTGCGTAATACTTCTGCCATGGTCAATGAACTCCGTTCTTTTGTCTCGTTTGGCTATGCTCATAGTCAGCTGCTGACCTTTTGTTTGTCTGACTATAGTCGAGATGTTAGTACTTCTATTGACACCCTCCTCGTGGGGAGGATTCCTCCATATCTTGTCCCTCTGGCTATGATGCGTTATGCACTTAGCAGACAACCAAGAAATATGTGACAGCCCTTCAAACTCACTCAGCTTTCACCTACTGATGTGCAGTGAAACTTGTAAACCGTTCCACTGCCGTTCCGTCATGCTGATGCTTCCAGTGTGAATAGGGGTTACTTAGCACTAAGCTAGCGGTCATGTCTGTCGGCTTGAGTTTAACTATTCCGACACTTTGGAAACATTTTGTAATGTTTTCCTGGGTGTTGTCATCCTTTTTTCCCCACCCTCTGTTGCTCGTGCTGACTATGATCTGTTTGAGCGTCAGAACGAGAGGGCTTCTCATCCACTTCACAGAAGTCACACCAGAAGTGATACGTCAAACATAAGTAGATTTAAGAAACATTTAATTTAAAGGTGGAATATCTAGCGACATCCAGTGTGTGAAGGTTGTAGGGGCAACAGTAGAATGAAGTTTCCGGCACCAGGATACCAGGTTTGCTGCTGATACACAACATTTTTTATTTGGGTCCATCTATTGTAGGCTTCACCTAAACTCACTCTGGTTTTAAATATTTTATGGTCGCTCCAATACTTTGTGAATGATATGTTAATAACTTACTTACCACTGTATTTGTAAATGTGATTACAAGCCTTTTTAGAGGGTTTGTACATCATTATCTAAAACCTTGTAAATGATATGTGAATGACATACTAATGATATACTTGTTATACTGAATGTCCACAGGTGACACCAATTATGTTAATGAAGCTGTAAGGCATTAAAGGGACAACCCACTCTCTCTCTGTCGCTTTTGCTCAGTGATGTTCAGCATCAGAGGATGAAGACGTCAGAAACCAAACCATTGTGTCTGTGTCTGTGTTCCATCTTTCAGTTCTTTTTAAAACACAGAAAAGGTTTATTTACCTTCCTTTGAAGGAAGGGACACCACCATCAGCGTCAGCCTGATGATGTTTGCAGCTGCAAACAAAATGTTGCAGGTAAATAATCCTTTTCTGTGTTTTAAAAAGAACTGAAAGATGGAATTTGAAACTCAACACAGCAAGAACACACCAAAGACATTGTGTCTGTGGCCTTATTATCTCACTCATACTCTGAGTTTAGACTACTGCTGTAAAGCAGCCCTGCTAACATTATTAAACACTCATAAATGTTTAATAACAAAACATTATTATAAAGTGATACCACCATGTTTTTAAATAGTGAGTCTGAAATAGTCTGGAAATTTAACAGCTTGGAGCTGACCAAATTCGACAAGGCATCACCTACAGTAGGAAAATTTGTTCACCAGTCCTGAGGGGCAGGCTGCAAATCCTGGTCCCTAAGGGCAGTTAGATGCTACTCTCTTCTAGGACATCTCATTTCAACATGTGAACAATTGCAAGGCCCTTGCAAAACTTGTAAAAATAGTAATGAGATCATTGATTCACATGTATGTAGACTACTAAACTGAAGGATATTGGCCCTCACCACCAGGATTGAATACCACTGTTAAAATATTACTCAGAATTTAGCCCATTCAGGAATTATTTAGAACTTTTATGCAAAACCACATTTCACAATAATTCAAATCTAACTTTATAGCTTTATTTGAAGTTCCTTTTGGCTAAAGTAAAGCCATTTATATCCAGACAGGAACTTGAGACTGTTGTTCATGCTTTTATTACCTCACGCCTCGACTACTGCAACTCTCTCATTTGGTGTAAGTAGGGTTGTCACGGTGAGAAAATTTAACCTCACAGTTATTGTGACCAAAATTATCATGGTTTTTGGTATTATCGCGGTATTTTTTAAAACTTATTACATTTTCAGACAACTAAATAATTCCTGTATATCAGGAAAATATTGTCCTCAGCTTGTGTCTAAATTTAGCCTAAAATGTGTTATTTTGTAATTATGTTGTTTATTTGTTTACATTTTCTCCTTTAGTCTTTAAAATACCAACATTTGCCCATAACTTCTTATTTTATGTCTGTTTGGTGTCATCATTTTAACAATATTAGATCAGATGATACTCAGTACTCAAGTAGCCTTCTAATCAGATACTTTTTTACCCTTCCTTGAGTAATAAACCCTATATCAGGAAAATATTGTCCTCGGTTTGTGTCCTTCCAGTGAGCTTTGCAGATGTGGGAAAATGTCATCAGGCAGTAATCATTGTTAAATTCATAATTATTCTCGGAGAGAGACCAACTCTTATCGGCCCCTGGGAGCCCCGTAATGCATAGCGTCATTTCAACATGGCGGTGTCCGCGACACGGTTTATATGCAGGTAGCGGCGCTGCGGCTGCTTTATATAGCGACTCGTTGCATTCTCCCTCAACCCAAATCCTCGGATCACGCATTCTAGCTAAAACGCTAACGTTAGCTTGCCTTGCGTTGACTGTAGCATTGTGGGTGATGGTCACGCAGATGTGTCTTGAGATTTGAAGCATTGCTGCCTTTCACAGACACTTTTTCTGCACGTGCTGCAAACAGGATAGCCCTATCAACTGTCCCTCGGCATTCTTCAAATATCCAAAAAATGCCCATACTTCCCACTTTGTCTTCTTTGAGGGGTAATAAAAAGTCCTCAGCGCTGCCGTCTCATTCTGTAGCCATTATTTCAGCTTTAGCTTCAAGAAAGTTTTTGTTGTAAACAACAAAGTGCACATGTGCCACCGGCAACTTCAGCAGATGATACGGTGGCTGGAAAGGGTCACCGCACCTACACCACAGCCACGGTAATCCACTGAGATAATATATTTTTTTAAAACAAGATGGTTATTATTATTGTCAACTTTTTTACCGGGGTTTACCACTACACCGGTTACTGTGACAACCCTAGGTGTAAATAAGAGTACGGTAGCTCGACTGCAGCTTGTCCAGAACGCTGCAGCAAGATTCTTGGACGGCAAAAGAAAGTATGAACACATGACACCAATTCTGACTGCTCTCCATTGGTTCCTTGTCAATTTTAGAATTTGTTTTAAACTTCTTTTAATGGTCTTTATGGTGCTGAATGGACTGGCTTTAGCCTATTTGACATAGTTGTTGCAGCCATACGCTCCGGCTCGAACACTCCGTTCTAACAACTCGTTGCTGATTGTGGCTCCCACGGCTCGGCTGAAGTCAAGAGGATAGAGCATTCTCTGGTGCTGGACTGAAACTGTGGAATGCATTGCCCCTAACTATTAGGCTCTCTTCATCAGTAGTGGTTTATAAAATGAGGCTGAAGACCTACTTTACCATCTGGTTTTGAATTCTGTGGAGTAGCTATTGCTGACATTTTACATGCTCTTGTCTTATCATTTTAACTTGTTGGTTTAAATTGTGTCTGTTGGTTTTATTCTTTTGATGGACAGCACCTTGTTGTCTGGAATGTGCTTTATAAATGAAGGCTGAGTTGAGAGTCATTTTTGGAGCTGGGACATAATTTTTCTGTTACTGACATTCTTTGATTTGTGTTCAACTTTTAGAGGTGGAGATTCAAGACAACCTGCTGCAGATACAGATGATCAGCGATCCCCATGTGAATCACATTATGCTGGATAGTCTGGACCCCAGGTGCTACTATACCTTTAAGGTTATTGCACGCACTTCTGCTGGGGAGGGACCGCCTATTACAAAGAGAGGTGCCACCCTGCTGGAGGGAGGTGAGAGCAGCCATTTTCTATCTTCTAATGCACAAGATCATTTGCTCACAATTAAGATACCATCTGATCCACCTTCCTCTAAAGTTAATAGCTTCACAGCTAGAGTAAGTATCCAATAATCAAAGCCTTGCCCATGAAAGTCACAGTTCCACAAAAACTTAATGACCAGGGCTCTCGTTTATCAGACATTGCGTAGAATCCTTACTAAAACTGTCCTTAAGCTCAGCAAAAAAAATGTACTCACGCTAAGTAGGTTTGTGATCTACCAAACATGGAGAATGCACAGCTGCACGCAATCTCCACTTCATAAATCAGAGACTAACGAGAATGGTTCTCAGCTGCCTTTTAGTCACATCCCGCCCTCAACACATCCACTTATTGCCATAAATGGTCAATGCAAAGTGCCTTGTGGATCTCATGCATATACATAAGCCGGCTGTTGCAGCGCTCCGCCAATGACATGGCGACCGTAGATCAAGGCAGATCAAGGAAGCGCCATTTCACAGAAGCAGAAATTGAGGTACTTGTGGGTGAAGTGGAAAACCGAAAGATAGTGCTTTTTGGAGGTCACAGCAGTGGCATAACAAATAAGAGAAAATCATCAGAGTGGCACAGCGCTGCTGAAGCCGTCAATGCTGTGAGTTTGTCAGAGAGATCTGTGGCGGATATTAAAAAGAAATGGTCCGATCTGAAGGTGGAGGCATAAAAAAAGGTCTTTTGCCACCGCCAGAGTGTGTCTGCCACTGGCGGAGGCCCTGGCACCTCTGATCTCCCACCGCTCGCCGTTAGGATCTCAGCAGTACTCGGACTGGCAAGCGTGCGTGGCATCATGCCGGAGGAGGAGAGATATACTGACCATGCAGAGGAGACTGATAACGTTTAAAATGATTAAATGAAAATCATGCCTTCTGTGTTGATTCTATAAATGACGCATGGCATTTTGTCTCAAACTGGCCCCCTGCTGATATTCCACATGTCGGGGCGGGGGCTGCACTTCAGGCTGGCCAAGGTGAGGAGGGGGCGGTAGCCCCGGTGGGAGAGGAAGGTTTTTCCTCAATGCGATGTTGTGCAGGACACCGCAGACCAGAATTATTCTACATTTGTTTTTGGGTTTGTATAGCAGTCTGCCTCCTGACACATCAAAACATCTCCACCTGCATTTAATATAGACAATGGCGCGCTCAACAAGAGAGCGTGCACGCCCATTGACCTCATTGAATCACAGCTCCTCTGCGTTCTGCGGGTTGTTGAAGGGAGTGAGGAGCCAGGATCTCAGGGGGTAGCCACTGTCACCTGTGTCTTATACCACAGTGATTATAATATACAGTGGTTTAAGTAATATAAGTGTGGATCTACTTACCGAGGAGCCAGTCATCACGCGCAGCGCCTGCCTGCAGTCTGTTGCCCACACTGCTGTGCGTCAGGATAAATCATGTCTGGCCCACAGATAATTTGGACGTTGATGGAATGTATGTTTTTTTCTATTTACATAAACATATTCATTCTCACTCGGAGCCCTTATAGCTACATGAGTGCAGTTAATAGCGCCGATTACATTTGGAAAACCGGACATTGCTGCAAATTGCACTTTAATGTTGGCCTGTTCTCCGACAGTGTAGGGAAACTTCATGTATCGGACTGTCATTTTAATTATGCCATTCAAAACTGCAGGCATTATGATGCTCAGGGCTGACTGAGATATTCCAGATCTAAGGGTTACATGTATTTGTTATCCAAAGAAACTTTGGGCAGTAATTAAAATAATAACAATTCAATCAAGCCAAGATGACCCTACCTGTCTGCTAATTCCCTTTGGAATGAACCAGTTGCCAGGAACCCAAGAGAAGTCAACAGCTGGAGGTGAACTTGAATTGAATGAGTCCTGCGGGTTGGTTGCTCTAGCACCGGGCTCCGCTCAGCACCGAGGTTAAGGAGGGGGGCTCTGGGGAATCTAAATCTGCTGATCAGCTAGTTGTAGCTATAGAATGTCTTTGAAATGGCATTTAATACAAAACCTTTCAGGTAAGTATGTTGTGTTATGATTATTTTTCCAAATGCAACTTAGCATTTCTCATAAAATGAATAAAATACAAGCTAAAGGTGATGAAAACACAGAAATCTAAATAGTCTGAACTGAAGTAAAAATGTTAAAATACAATTAAAATTTCTGGCTTCCTGATAGATTGAAATTTTTTTATGGTATTTTAGTTTTTGCTCATCTAGCTTGAGTAACTGCTGGTAAAATGATGCTTTGCTGTGTTTTATGTTGACAGTCAACAAGGTTGGAGGTTATACTTGTTACCTGCCTCTGGATCAGCTGATCCGTACGTCTGACGATTGCACAACACGGAAGGGGAGAGAGAGAAAGCGTTAAAAATCGTGTTTTATTAGTAAACGGGACAACCAGCTGTAATGTGTTGAAACTAAATCACAGGAGATGTTTTTGGAAGCCTGTGTTCATCATGTGTTCACAAACAAATTGTATTTATTTTGGGTTAACAAGCTTTTAGACAGAAATTTACTGTCGCTCATATTATTTTACTGAGGATGTTTTTTTGAAACCAGGTCTGCATCACTGATGTCACCTCGTCTTCTTTAGAAGTGCATCTTCATCTACCTGCAGCAGCAGCCGCTGAGATCAGAAACTGGGATCCGTGCAGCAACCTGAGCTACTAATCTGTGTATTTCCAGTAGAACGTGTTTGCTGAAATCAGATTTTTATTTTTCTTCCACAAAATGCTCATTTTAGATTTGATATTACTGAAAATGGGAAGGGTTGCCTTCAAATTTACGGCTGTGTAATTCCTTTTTCAAACTTTTATAAAGAAGCAACTCAGCGCATGAGTCTATGGACATTTCCTTCACAGTATTGATGTTGAACCATCTAGTCAGTCACTGGCATTTTTAGTCAGACTCTAAAAAGAAGAGACCTGATGAAGGCTGCATGCAGTAAGGCAGAAAACCTTGGAGCAACCAGTGACTCACTGCGCCCTCTAGGCTTCTGATTTGACCTGGCTCAATACACTTGAAGTTGTTACCGTTGACGACTTATGCCAGTAAAAACCTGCTGTTGTCTTCTAAGTTTCCAACCAAGTTCATGTCCATAGAGAATACTGCCTTTCAGTTATGTTTTGTTTAAACTCCAGCTCTAATTACTGACCAGTGATTCTCACTGCAACCTCGCGCGAGCGCGCGCGCGCGCGCGTGTGTGTGTGTGTGTGTGTGTGTGTGTGTGAGAGAGTGTGTGTGTGAGTGTGTGAGAGAGTGTGTGTGTGTGTGTGAGAGAGAGAGAGAGAGAGTGTGTGTGCATGTGTGACATACATTTTAGCCTTGTTGTTTTATTTTACTACCTTCAAACCTATTTAAAAGGGGGACCGCAGGATGAGTTCCAACTACAGGGGATCACACTCCTGAATCTCCCTGGAAAAGTCTATTCAGGGGTTCTGGGGGTCAAACGGATTGTCAAACCTCGAATTCAGGAGGAGCAATGTGGTTTCATCCTGGCCGTGGAACACTGGGCCAGCTCTATACCCATAGGAGGGTCCTGGAGGATGCGTGGGAATTTGCCCAACAAATCTACATGTGTTTTGTGGATTTGGAGAAGGCGTTCAACTGGGTACCAGGCGGTCTGATACAGACTGTTAGGTCCCAATATGACCGGTGTCAGAACTTGGCCCAGTGCCTCCTGGTGTTTTCAGGGCACGTCAAACCGGGAGAAGACCTAGAGGAAGCGCATGCTGGAGGGCTTATTTCTCTCAGCTGACAGGATTCCTCCCAGAATAGCTGGCCCAAGTGACTGGGGAGAGGGAAGTCTGGGCCCCCATGCTAAGGCTACTTCCCCCTCGATCCCCGCAACCCGACCCTAGGTAAGCGTCTGAAAATGGATGGATGGACTTGTGCAATGACAATAAAACAATCTTGAATCTTATTTTGGAATCTGATGCCCATAAAGAGATCACGGGCAGACTGAAGTGGAACAGTGATAAAGAGAATTTCCATGAGCTCAGTGTTTATCTTTTAAGGTATGTGAAATATAGCAGAATCATGTAGAATTAATAATAATAGTAATAATTTAAAAGTATATTAAATGTATAATAAATCCACAAAGATCACAAAGAATCACAGGGGGAAGAAATTCAGCAAGCAAAGGGACACGTTACATCTAACCAATCAAGCACTTTTTCATCTTCATCTTATCAGTGGGCCAATGTGAATCACTTTGAGTGGTTAAAATCCATAAAAATGTGGACTGAGTACAAATCCATTCATTCAAAACCTTTGTCTTTTTTCTCTCTAGCGCCTCCATCAAACATCACCGTAGTGTCCGGTAACACATCCTTCAACTTGAGCTGGGTTCCTGGAGAGCGAGACAGGAATCATATCTTCAACATACGTTACTACAGGAAGAGTGGTAAGAAGAGAAGGAAGCAGAACTTTTCACTTTTTAGCTCTAAAGAAGGGTGAGACAGGTGAGAAACCAAAAAGAAACAAACACTTTTTTCATCATTCTTCATAAACAAACAATAAAAAGCAGCAAATGGCCTGTATTTATATAGCAGCTTATATCAGTCCCCTGTCCATTCACACAATGGTGGTATTGAGCCACACTGCAGCCACAGCTACCCTGGGGAAACTAACGGAGACTAATTATCAACTGCATATATTTGTGATCAGAGAGATTATAGTTTGGTTTAGACTGTGCTGACACACATGAAACATTTAAATGTTAAGCTAAGTTCATGTTAAATTAGTTCAATTCCAACTTGAACATTTCTGCTTTGGGAGCACTGGAGATGTTTATATTCTCAACCGAGGAGCTTTGTCAATCCTGACTGGAGTATGGGAGACTGAAGCATATAAACTGTAGCTGTCTATTGTTGCTTAATGAGCAGAAACTACCTATGAATACCACTTCTCCCTACCTCCTGAGGAGTCGTTAGCCTCCATTGTGTGGGAATCGTATTGATTAGAAGCAGGAAGGTGTGACCTAGACTCTTAAGTGCTTAGGAGCTAGGTTCACATCTGCATTATAAGTCCTGAAAGGTGAAATTTAAGTCCTCCTCCTCTATTTATTGTTGTGTTTTTCCATCACCTATCTTCTCTGTCCAGAATGTGTACTTTGCAGTCCACTTACAAAAGGACAAGGGACACACTTTTGAAGACCTGGACAGTCCTCACTACACTGGGCTGCATAAACCACGCCAATGAGCTTCTGTTTGGGTGTTTTGTCTTTAGGATGGACCAGTTTCTGTCTGAGGGTGTTGTTGGGTTAAAGTTTACTGGGATGTTGTGTTTGGAGAAGATTCGTCTCAGTTTCTCTGAGACTCCTGCCTCGTGAGGGCCATAATGGGGCTTTTTGCGCCTGTTGTTTTTTTCTCTGTGAAGTCAACAAAGAAGTCTGGAAAATAATCCACAGTAGTGAATCACAAAGGACCAGTTGGGGTTGTTTTCCTTCAGACTTTGTGGGAATTTTCTCAGTCCGACGGTGTAAAGTCCTGATGACTGACATGTTGTGCTCCAGTGGGTGATGTGAGTCCAAATGCAGATACTGGTCTGTGTAAGTTGGTTTCCTGTAGACTTCAGCGCTGAGACTTCAGTCTTGTTCAATTTGCACAGCACAGTCCAAGAAGGGCAGTTGTTTGTTGTGGACATCCTCCCTGGTGAACTTGATGTTCTTATCCACTGTGTTAATGTGTCTGGTGAAACCTTGGACGTCCTGCGTGAGAACTTTGACCCATGTGTCGTCCACATGTCTATACCAGTGGCTTGGATGTTTTGCAATGTTGTAATTGACTGAGCTGATGATGGATCTGTGTGGGGTTCCTTCATTGTGACTCTTCAGAAGACCATATATGCAATATTCATTATGTGTTCAATACCGGATTTACACTGCATGTCCGTATGCTGCATAGTGTTGGAACCCAAGTTTTTTCTTTTTTATTTGTGGTTTTTAGCGGTTGAAGGTTACAATACTACACTACTGCCTATGTGTATATATGTCGGGCCGTAAATCTGACACAGCCGACTCAAGGTCACCTTTAACCAAGGGAGAGCAGCAGAATCAGAACCCAGGGACCAGAATATAAACCAGAGGATTTTCGCTTTTATTCCCTATGATGGGAACAATATAAAATGGCATAGACAACACTCTCTTTTCTATAAAAGATTAAAAAGTCCCAAAAAACCTTTCTACAAGCACTAGAAGTCCCCTAAAATCAGGAAAATAATGTTCCACAGCACCAGGAGTAGGTCCAGTCCCATCAGCGCTGTTCCCCTGCAGAGTTCCAACCACCCTTAGTCGGTACTGGTAGATTCCTGCGGCATCAGGTACAAGGCTGACATCACTGTGATCCTTGTCACCGCTGCTGTCACGCTGCCCCTCCACAATCCTCCAGCTCCGCCTGGCATCACTCTGTAAAAATAACACATTTGCCAGACCCGCTGCCTGCAGGCCCACCCGCGATCCTCCTTCAATCCCCGGCACAATGTGTAGGGAGAAGACAACAGTACTCTTAGGTGAGGGCAGAGTTCCACATCTGCCCAGTTTCCATCCACACACGCTGTTGTCCCTCGCTCACGGCTCTCTTGCCGTCCTGGAGTCGCCGATCAGCCGCTCCTCGATCTGTGCTGCCGGACCGCTCCTCAGTGTGGTAGTGGGTTCCCCTTTTTATGCACTCCTTATGTTATCAAATCTGTTGCCGGGTTCTTTGCCTCCAGCTCTGCAGTCTGTGCCTTTTTATGCCACCTGCTCCTGCCACAGCTCTATCCTCAATTGCGAATTTTGTTTCCAGCCACGCCCACAAAATTGTTCCTGAGCGCAGCTGTGTTTGCAGCTAACCGCTCCCCCAGGCGATTGATCAGATGCAGAGAACAACTGTTGCACATCATTGTGTGTGACAGCTGATGGGACTTTAACTTTACCTTTTTAACATTAAATCAATGAAATTATTTTTCCCTTAACTCACTCTCTGCCAGCCATTTCCTAATCAGAAAAGCCCCTTGCCGCGAGCGTTTCTCACCATTTTCACTGTTTTTTTAAGAGTCACAGAACGTTGCACACTAGGATGATGTTGACACCAACACTAACAAAATAAAGTGGAGAATTCAATTCAATTCAATTCAATTCAAGTTTATTTATAAAGCGCCAAATCACGACAAGAGTCGTCTCAAGGCACTTCACATAATAAACATTCCAATTCAGGTCAGTTCATTAAGCCAATCAGAAATAATGTTTCCTGTATAAGGAACCCAGCAAATTGCATCAAGTCACTGACTAGTGTCAGTGACTATACAGCAATCCTCATACTAAGCAAGCATGCAGCGACAGTGGAGAGGAAAACTCCCTATTAACAGGAAGAAACCTCCAGAGAATCCTGGCTCAGTATAAGCAGCCATCCTCCACGACTCACTGGGGATGGAGAAGACAGAGCAGGCAGATAACCTGAAGACTCACCTCTTACATCAGGAAGAATCTGTGCGTTTCAAGCTTTATCCGTTTTTTCATAATCCGTTGTTGAATTGTGATCGGCAGAAGCTTTTCCGGTTCGTGCCTCACTTTTTTACAGCAGCGACCCAAAACGATCTCCTAATACATGGATTTTCTGCTTCCTGATCACGTGACGTGTGACGTACGCAGATGAAGATCGACTTTAGAGCTGAGATGTTTGTTCTCACAGTGCGGGGGCTCGTTCCGACGCCCACACAGTAAAAAATGCAAATGACGACTTTAGTCATCATTGGCAGTGAATGAGTTGTTAACGTACACACACCACCCCATACTGGCAGAAAAACACACCATTTAGACATTTCTGCAGATGTATTAACAAAGAAAACAGAAGTATCACTTGGTCCTGAGTATTCAGACCCTTTGCTCAGTATTCAGTGGAAGCACCTTTTGAGCTAATACAGCTTAAGATGCAACACGTGTCTAACACCTGGATTTGGGGATTTGCCATTCCTCCTTGAAGATCCTCTCCAGTTCTGTCAGGTTGGATGGTGAACGTTGGTGGAGCCATCTTTAGGTCACCAATCGCACGCACATGCACTGCCATTAAACAAGATTTTCCCTCCGTGGCCAGTGTTGCAAGTCTGCACAAAGAGGCAGCCTCACAAAGCTAGCGGACACACATCCTTCATTCCCAGTGTTGACAGCTCTTGCTCATGCACACCAGTGGGCTCATGCTCTCCCACTCAGGAGCCCATGCTGGTGATGTCAACTTCTTCTGCATTTGTGACCTTTCGAGGACAGCCCTCCATGGATTGCAACTGGTGTCCAGGCGAGAAAAGGCTTGAGCATGGCTCATGAGTGTGCAGCAAACTATATTTCTTTACACATGCCTTTTTTCTCAGTGCGTGCTGGAATGGTCATGCATTTGCCACATGAACAAATGAATACACGTCATCGTGCATCATGGCCACAAATCTAGTTTCAATCCCACCCAATCCCGTTCTCAGGGATTGTGAAAACGAGACTGACGTCAGCGGACCAATCACATGCTCTCCACACAGAACTAAGGGAACTTCTGTTAAAGGAGGCTATCTCCAGGGTTCCACCAGGCAAGGAAAACACAAGGTTCTACTTCCTGTGTTTCTCCTTTGATGGAGTCCAGCACCAATACAACAGACTCCCATTTGAGTTTTCTCTTGCTCCCTAAACCTTCTCCAAATGCATGGAGATGGCCCTGCAGCTGTTACGCACAGCAGGCCTGGGGATTCTCTTCTATTTAGATGATCTGTTTACAACACATTCTCACACCCTATGCATCGAAAAATGACGTGTGACCGATCGTCATATTTTGACGCTTGGTCACACGCATCATTTTTCAACGGTTAGGGTGTGAGAATGTGTTGGTTTCTCCTATCTTGGGATCGGCTTGGCTGGGGTTCTCAGTAAACTGGGAGAAAAGCTCTATGATCCCCTTACAGCTGATGACCTTTTGGGGCGTGGAGCTGAACTCCAACACCATGAGAACCTGTCTGTCTCAACCCAGAGCAGAGGAGCTGTTCACACTGCTCAGATGCATTCACCACAGTGTGACAGCCCTAACAGTTATGAAACTGTTAGGCATAATGGCTGTAGGCCACGTAGCAGTCACTCTGAGGACTCAGGACCCTGATGTGCATTGTACCGCTCGGTTGTGTGTCTTCCCATGTCTCAGTATTTACAGACTTGTCTCTATCAGGATGGGGAGGTCCAATCTGGTGGGCGGCCGCTGGCACCCCCTCAGTCAGGCACACATACATGTGCTGGAACCTATGACAGTGCAGAAGGTGATTCTGCACTTTGCACCCCTGCACGAAGGTCATCATGTGATAGTTCACACAGATTATCAGGTTGCAGTTGCATATTGAAACCACCAGGGTGAGGTTTGTTCAGCTGCACTGCTGTGCTGAGCCCACACAAGACGTCTGTCAATCAGAGCCATTCCAGGGATTCCTGGGATATAGAGGAGGACATCATGTACAGAGGGCTCCTGCCGTGGAGGGAAGATTCCTTCCTTCAGGTGAACGAAGCCATCAGACACCCTCCGATATTGGGTCAGCACCTATAGTTCTGGCCGCTGAGCATTCAAGTTTGGTGACGTGTAGCCTCTCACTAGATGTGATTTGGATGATTCAGAGCAGCCTTTCACTAGTACCACAAGAGGACTTGGTTGTTGTCCTGTCACAAACTCCTTTCGAGCCGCTAGATCAGGTTCCATGCAAGTTCGTGTTGTTCAAAATTTCCATGTTACTGGCTCTTACATCATTTAGTAGAGGAAGATATTGCTCTCTACTTCCTGATTATAATCAGATTATAATCAGATTATAATCAGAAATAATCATTAGAAATATTATATCAGTGCCATTCATCTCTAAAGCCATTGAGAAACTGGTTCTTGCCCAGCTTACTTCTCATCTTCATGACCATGGGCTTCTTCATCCATTTCGGTCAGGTTTCAGGCCAAATTACATCACAGAATCAGCCCACATTCATTTTCTCAATCACATCCTGATTTTTTTTATTTTATTTTTTTTAATCTTTTTAATATGTTTATTGATTTTCACATTTACAAAGCACAGTTATATGGAAGAGTTACATTTTTCTTTTTCCTTTTTCCTTACCCCCTTTCCCCTTGCTCCTCCCCTTCCCCATTCAATTTCCAAGGGATTTTGACATATAAAAGGGAGAGAGAGGTAGTGTATTTGAAATTGGATTTTCAGGCAGTGGAACTACGCCCATGCTGGAACATATCTTATATAAGCACCCATACAAAAAGAGAAAATACGTCAATAAACAAATCAATTACATAAATTAATTAATAAACAAACAAAAAATAATAATAAAAAAACAATAAAAAACAGAAGATCAAAAAAATAAAACAGCACGAAAACAGACCCGCCGACAGCCACACCACGACAAAAGGGGGGGGGGTAAGTTCCCAACCTTGAACTCAAAGCGGCGGTTATTCTCATTCCAGTGTCTTCAAAGATCTCATGTATTCCAACGGTAATTTCCAAATTGACTCAAAACTCTCAGTGGATCCTCTTACACTATACTTGATTTTTTCCAAGTTAATAAACATCATGAGGTCTCTCAGCCAAGCAGAAGCAGTAGGGGCAAGCGGTGATTTCCAGCCCAGCAGGATTCTTCTCCGCGCCAATAGGGACACAAAGGCAATAACATCTCTTATAGATTTTCTGAAGTTGTCAGGGTTTGGCATTAACCCAAATATCGCAGTCCTCTCATTCGGCAACAATGTAAGATTGAAAAATCGGGACATATGATTAAAAATAGTTTTCCAGAAGTCATGAAGTCGAGGACAGGACCAAAACATATGTGTCATGTTTGCGGGAGATAAGTTACATCTGTTACACTTGTCACTAACATTGGTGTATATTTTAGAGAGTTTAGAGTTAGTAAAGTAGATGCGATGAATTACTTTAAATTGTATCAAGCTCATTCTTACACAAGATGTGCTCCCGTTTACTCTCGCTAGGGCCTTCTGCCACTCATCATCATTCAATGGACTCCCCAATTCATCTTCCCAAACTTTTCTGATCTCATCTAATGCGGTCTCTGATAGTTGAGATATGAAATTATATATTTTAGAAATTAGACCCCTCTGGAGTACGGGGATATCCAGGAGCGAGTTGATTACTGTATTTGGGGGGGCATTTGGAAAGATTGGATTATTCATCTTGGCATAGTTACGGATCTGGAAGTAACAAAAAAGGTGTGACTGTGGAAGATCAAACCTTTTACAAAGTTCTGTAAAACTGCTAAAAGTATTATTAGTGTAAAGATCCCTTAAGTTTTTAAGGCCCAACCTACGCCATGTGAGGAAGGTAGCATCCACCCCCGAGGCAGGGAAGAGATGATTTCTACAAATGGGACTAAGATTAGAGGCCTCTTTATAACCATGAGTGAGCCTAAATTGAGACCAGATCTTTAATGTTGTGATAACAATAGGGTTATCCGTGTATTTAGATGTCGGAATGGGTAACTTAGATGTAATTAGTGCTAACAGGGAAGTCGAAGTGCATGAACCAGCTTCTAGTTCACACCAACTCAGTGTAGGTTGTTGGATCCAGAGGATAACCTTTTGAATGTTGGCTGCCCAATAATAACTTCTCAAGTTTGGGAGTGCGAGTCCGCCACCTGACCTATCCCTTTCTAGAAACCCACGCCTGACCCTGGGAACCCCATTCTTCCATATAAAGGAGGAGAACAACTTGTTGATCTTATTAAAGAATGCTTTTGGTAGATAGATTGGCAGGCTCTGGAAGAGATATAAAAAGCGTGGGAGTACATTCATCTTTATGCAGTTTATCCTGCCTGCAATGGATAAGTGCAAGTTCTTCCACCTTTCCAAGTCTGATTGAACTTGTTCTGTCAGAGGTAAAAAGTTAGTCTTGAAAATAGCAGATAACTGTTTGCAAATATTCACCCCTAAGTATTTAAAACTGCTACCAGATAATTTAAAGGGGAGATCATTTTCCACAATCTGTGGGGCTGGATTGTTAATTAAAAAGCATTCACTTTTGGAATAGTTTGTAACCTGAGAAGGTTCCGAATCTGTCTAATAGTTCAATTATACGAGGAATGGTGGTAATAGGATTGGAGACAAACAACAACAAGTCATCTGCATAAAGCGAAAGCACATGTTTCGATGCACCTCTAGTGATCCCTTGGTTATGATTCATGGATTTGAGAGCTATAGATAGTGGCTCAATTGCCATAGCAAATAGTAGGGGACTCAAGGGGCACCCCTGGCGTGTGGACCTGGAAAGTGTGAAGTACTGTGATCTCATTCCATTTGTACTTACTGAGGCTTTGGGTGAAGAATATAGTAACTTAATCCATGAAATATATTTAGACCCCAAGCCAAATCTCCCAAGAATATCAAACAGGTATCCCCACTCGACCCTGTCAAACGCCTTTTCGGCGTCTAGTGAGATCACTGCCTCCGCAACATCGACTGGACCTGAAGATAGAATAACATTTAAAAGTCTACGAATATTTGAGAATGAGTGGCGGTCTCTCATGAATCCCGTCTGGTCTGAAGATATGATTTCCAGTAGAATAGATTCCAATCTCTTAGCAAGAATTTTGGCTAAAATTTTATAGTCACTGTTCAGGAGTGAAATCGGTCTATAAGAGCCGCATTCTGTAGTATCCTTGTTTGGTTTTAGTAATAGTGTTATTGATGCTTCTGTGAGGGTCTGTGGTAACGTACCCCGATTGAGAGAATCATTGAACATTTGGAGGAGAAGGGGGCTTAATTTATCGCTGAATATTTTGTAGAATTCTATAGGATATCCATCTGGGCCTGGGGCTTTCCCACTGTGCATCAATTTAATTGCATCGGTGATTTCATTAATTGTTAGAGGTTGATCCATATAGTCTACCTTATCAGGGTTAATGTAAGGGAATTCCAAGTTACTAAGAAACGAAGCTTGATCAAAGTCAGTGTTGGAGGCCTCCGATGTATACAGTGTAGAGTAGAAGTTTTTAAAAGTTTCATTGATGATTGATGGGATTACTGTAATTTCTCCAGAGGAAGTTTTTATTTGTCTGATTTGCTGATTTGCTGCCCTTGTCCTGAGTTGGTGGGCCAGCAGTCACCCTGCTTTCTCACCATACTCATAGACAAGGCCCCTCGAGTGCAGCAATAATTTTTCTGTCTCATGCATTGTAAGTAAGTTATATTCCATTTGCAAATTTTGTCTTGCCTTGATGCGCTCTGGAGATGGAGATGTTGAGAGAACATCATCCAGGTTTTTAATATCTCTCATTAGTTGCTCCTTTTTCTGGCCCTTATTTTTATTGAAACTAATAGAATATGAAATGATCTCTCCCCTTATAACAGCTTTCAGTGATTCCCATATCAAAAAAGGAGAAATAGCATCTGATTTGTTGTCTATAATAAAGTTGTCTATTGCGTCTGAGATTTTGGATTTAAAACTGATTTCATTGAATAAAGTGCAGTTTAATCTCCAGTTGGGGCAATTTTTTTGCAGGAGGCTAAAAGACAGGTCCAGGAGCACCGGTGCATGGTCTGATATGACTATTGCTGAGTAGTCAACATAAGTTAGAGTCGGGAGGAAGCTGTTATCTATGAAAAAATAATCTATTCGTGAAAACGTTGAATGTACATGTGAGTAAAATGAAAACTGTTTTTTGTCAGGGTTGAAAAACCGCCATGGGTCCACCCCTCCCACTTGACCAAAAAAAGAGGAGAAAGCCTTAGCCATTTTAGAGGGTGGCTGCGGTCTTGTTGAAGATCTATCCAGCATTGGGTCTATTGTGCAGTTTAGGTCACCTCCTAGAATAAGCCAATGATTGTTTAAATCTGGAATTGATGAAATAACCTTATAGACAAAATCTTCATTGTCCCAGTTGGGTGCGTATAAATTAATAAGACTGACTGCAACATTATTGAGGGAACCTGTAATTATGATGAACCGCCCTTGAGAATCAGTTACTATTTTAGACGGGGTAAACTGCACTCTCTTATGGAATAAAATAGCCACCCCCCCGAGATTTATTACCAAAGTTGGAGTGGAAGGATTGACCGATCCACGGCGCCCTCAACCTATAAAGATCCCTAGCAACCAAGTGAGTCTCCTGCAGGAAGGCTATATCCGCTTTCAGTTGTTTAAGATGCGAGAGAATCCTGCCTCTTTTGGTTGGACTATTCAGCCCCTTAACGTTCCATGATACAAATCTCAAGTTGGCACCTGTGCCTTTAGACGTACTCGCCATATATCGTTTTCAAAGATACACAAAGAGAGACTGCTTCTGCCTGGCCGAGTATTGATGTAAGAAGGCAGGAGAAATGATGGTAAACGGAGACATACACTCGTGCACGCACATATAGACACCAGAGACATATACACATACAAAAAAAAAAAAAAAAAAAAGGGCCTGCCCTCCCTCCACCCCCCCCCCCCCCCCCCCATTGTGAAAGAACCCCCTAAACTCTCAGAACAGAGAGTATTAAACCTGAACCCTATTCCTAAGCATGTTCTCTGAACTAGAACTAGCAGCAGGATAATCAAAAACATGAGACTTCCCAACAGCATTAGCCTCACCTTTTCCCTCCACTAGGGGGAGCTCCGAACTCAGATAAGAAACTGAGTGCTGCAATACTGAATATTGAAATCCGGTTTAGGCTTCTAATGAGCCTGTACGTTCAAATGACCCATTTCAACTTAGTAGAACCAAAAAAATAAAAAATAAAAAGAGAGAGACAAAAGGGAAAAAATGAAATATTGATAATAATGGTATTAATATTCCTACACTTATAAGAGGTAAGGGTCACAAAACAAGGTACCTAGACTATACAAAGGATAACGCAATAACAAAATATCCAAATCGTATTATAACAAGGCCAAATAGACTAAACTGCATCTTAATATTAAGTTGACCCCATCCTTTTAACAGTTTACTGTTCAGGGCTGTTGATACGCTGATCATAGAAATCCTGGGCTTTACGCGGAGAGTCGAAGTAGTAGTCCTTATCCTGGAAAGAGATGAGGAGACGAGCTGGATGCAAAAGGCGAAACTTTATCCCTTTTTTATACAAGGTGTGCTTGACTCCGTTAAATGACGCTCTCTTTCTGGCCAGTTCAGCACTAATGTCCGGGTAGACTCTCAGATCCGTGCCGTGATACGTCATCTGATGGCTCCTGGCCCACTTCAGGACTTTCTCTTTCTCCTGGAAGCGAAGAAATTTCACGATGAAGGCCCTGGGTTTCTCCGTAGCGCTGTGACCTGCTCTGCGAAGGGAGCGGTGGGCTCTCTCTATCTCAGGAGGGCTGCTGAAGACTTCTGAGCCTGTAGCCGTCATCAGCAGATTCGCCACAAACTTAGCCGGATCTTGGCCCTTTTCACTACCTTCCGGTATGTTGATTATTCTCAAATTCGACCGCCTTGATCTATTTTCAAGATCATCCACTTTTTCTAGTAACTTTTCATACTGGGGTTGAAGAGTTTTAATGACAGCCTCCAGTTCGGTAAGTTTCCCAAAGTTCTCCCCAGCCAATGTTTCTGTCTGAGTGAGGCGGCTATTGAAAGATGCTACCTGTTGTCCCAGCGATTCCATGGACGATTTGAGAGATACTGTTGACTCGTTGATCAGGGCAGCTACATCGGTCTTGAAGCTTTCTCGTTGTTCACTGAGCAGTGCTTCGATGTCCCCTCTGGTGACAGGGCTGTCGTCGTTGCTGGCCTTACATTTAGCCATGTTAGCTAACTTGAATGGCTCAGGGCACCGAACGTGGCCTTGACACCTTTGTGACCGGCGGAGGGAGAGTCATGAGCCTGCGTGATCATGCCCCTCCTTAGCGGCTTTGGTGTGACAAGGACGGACGGCAAAGGAGGCTTGGCGACGTGCATCAGCAGCCCTTCGACCATCCTCAGCGTGGACCGCACGCGAAAGAGAGACCGAAGCTCAGGAACGGAGTCAAGCTCAATGGAAGTCGGTAGCTGGGTTTTAGGATCAGAAATGTACTTGATCATCCTGCTGATAGCAGGGTCCCGGGATTGAAGACTGACAAGATCGGTACCCGAATCGGCAGATCTAACGGACACAGCACCTTTGGTTGGTTCCGAGGAGGACGCGTTAGCGGCCTGAGCTCGAGTAACAACACACACCTGGGGTTGATCAGGGAAAGGCCACACCCGTCCCTCAAGCCACCTGGGGTCGAAAAACCACATGGGACCATCGGTCGTGCCCCGTTTGGCCAAAGAGTCTGCGAGATTGTTCAACTCCTTTTCTGGACCGGGTGCGCGAGAGTGACCTTTGACTTTACACCAGTAAACGTGCATGTCAAGTGCAGTCACCAGAATGTCACACGCCCTGAAGAGGGCCTGATGTTTGACGGGCTTCCGGTTAGCGGTCTGGAACCCATTACTCTTCCAAGATGGTAGATGACATATAAAACTGAGACGCGTGTTGTCCGAGTCAGTGCAAATCACCAGTTCACGGAAGCCACGGTCCCTAGCGCTGCTTAGCACAATCACGATCCCCGCTACTTCAGCAAACTATGAGGTCCTCTCACCCAGAGAGTAACATTGGGACTCCCTCTGGTCACCGTCTACCCAGACGACACCTACGCCCGCTCCAGGCGCAGGACCGTGCCGAAAAGCACTGCCATCTACGTACACGGTTGGCAAATCCGCACAGAACGACTGGTCAAAGTGGTGGTGGTTGTGGTTTAGAAGAGTCTGAGGGGGGCTGGCTGGCGGGACTGACGCAATGGCGTCGTCCGAGCAGTGTTGGCACGCAGCCAAACCCATGCCAAGAGGGCTATGTCGGTTCTGGGCGTAGCACACCTCGATGTCGAAGCTTTGAAGATCCAGCAGCCATGACGCGATCCGCGAATTGGTCACCACACTATCTCTGATGTGCTGACTGTTAAGGAACGTCACCGGCTGGTGCTGTGTCTCAATGATGATTTTCTGGCCACCAATGTAGTTCGCAAAGTACTTAACTGCCCACATGGTGGAAAGCAAAGCTTTTTCACAGTCTGAGTACTTCAACTCAGGCCCAGACAAGAGCTTACTAGCATAGGCTACCACACGCCTGTCGCAGTCATGAACTTGGTAGAGACCAGCACTCAAACAGTGAGCCGAGAAACCAACCTCAAGGTGGAACTCCTTGTCACAGTCGGGGAGCGCCAAGCACGGAGCCGAGCACATTGCGGCCTTCAGGTCATCCATGGCCTGCTGGTGCTGCTCTGCCCACTCGAATGTCACATCCTTCTTCAACAGATTAGTCAGAGGTCGTGCTGTGTCAGCGTAATGTTCCACAAACTGACGCGAGTAGTTGCAGACCCCCAAGAAGCTCAGAAGTTCGGAGACGTTTGTCGGAGGTGTGATGGTGGCAATGCCCTGAATTCTGCCAAGTTGAGGCTGCACTCCCTGTGGTCCCACCAGGAGGCCAACGTACTGAACTTGCGACCTGCACCACTGTCCTTTGGCGAGAGAGCTCTTGCACCTGCCGCCGCGAGCTGACCCATGACATGGTCCAGCTCGGACAGGTGGTCATCTAATGTACGCTTACGAATAAGAATGTCGTCGACATAGATGAGGGTCCCTCGCTCTCGAGCATCGGGGCAGGCCTTGTTCAAGAAGATATTGAACTCAGCAGGTGAGTTGGAATAACCAAAAGGACACCGGGTGAAGGTGTACTGCCGGTTGGCAAAGGAGAAGGCAAGTTTGTGTTGGTCCGATTCGTGGACGGGAATCGTCCAAAATCCGGACGCAATGTCAAGTGTGGAAAAGTACTTAGCATCTTTCACTCTTGGAAGCTCCTGCTCTAGGCATGCCATAGGCCACCTAGACAAGGGAACCTGTTTGTTGAGTTGCCGGTAGTCAATGGTTAGTCGCCACTTACCATTAGGCTTCTGTACCGGCCACAACGTAGCCGAGTAGGTGCTGTTGCAGGGTCGAATGATCCCGTTAGCCAAGAGGCTGTCAATGATTTCCTGGACTGGTCTTTGGGACACCAGGGGAATCTTGTATTGCCGCACAAAGGTCGGCGGTGCATCTGGCCTTGTAGGAATCCAGACTTCATGGATAGTGGTTAGACCACAGTCCAAGGAGTCAAGTGAAAGAAAATCCTTGTACTTTAGCAAAAGTAGTCGTAGTTTGTCTCGCTCGACCTCGTTGGTGAGAGCATCCGCTTGGTCTATTACATTCTCAATCTGAGACAGAACTTCAGGGGGCTTTCCGGGTGGCTTTGAGCGTGGTGGTGAGCCCGTAGTTGCGGCCTCGCCCGAAAGGCTTGCCACAGAGTAGCGGAAGTCCTTGTTAGGCGGCGGTTTGTTCGGCTTAGGCTTTCTCACACGCGCAAACAGTTGTCCGGACTTGTAGCTGATTTTAGAGTTAAGGCCTTGGAGACAGTCCAACCCTATGAGCATGGGAATGGTCATATTTTCATCGATGTACACGGGGTGTTTTAAGGACATGGCCCCTATCGAGATGTTCCCCTCAGTCTTCGAAGACGCAGTCGCTGGAGCGCCACTGAAATCAGTGAAAATCATCGAGCCTGGAATGAGTTTGGGAGGTGAGAGGCCCTCCCCCTTTTTTTCGCACATGCTGTCGTAAAAACCTCCGCTCATGAGCTTAATGTCCGAACCTGTGTCTAGCAATGCGACACAGCAATGCCCCTGATGTACAGTGACCTCTACTGCGGGCCTACTAGACCCCTTCCTCACGACCAGAGGTGCGTGCAAAATTTTGTCAGCCACGGCGATAGCGGTACCGGGGCCGTCGTCCATGGGTGCATCGCCTAACATCGCCACGGACGGAACGACCGGTGAGGTGTTATTGTTTTCCTGTGAGTCAGAACCTGTGAAAACATCAGCCTGCTGCATTTCCGTCGCATCTGGCGGCTTCTCGGCCAAACACGGGGTCGCTGCCCGTGTTGCCTGAAAATCACGCACAGACTGTTTGACGCCCTCGACGTCTTGCTGAAGAGTGCTGATCATGTTCATCATGTTCCTCATCTCAGTCATCATCGGTAGGAAAGCGCTTTGCATCGCCGCCTGAAGTTGGGATGGTAATTGCATCGTTTCCTCTGAGCCCATCTTCCAAATTAGTAATGAGTTCTTTAATTTACTAATTCTTCCAGAAACAACCTTACCTGTAGACTTATTAAAGAATTAGTTACAGGGAAGGTTGGCTTTTGAATGAATATTTCGGCAAAATCGTTTAGTAATGCCAAAAATAACATTCTCTTTTGACCCACCCAAGATGGCCGGTCGAACTACGTCTCGGGTTGCCTAAGATGGCGGATTGTTGCGCATGCGCTGTCCATCACTCGGCGTTTATCCCTGTAGCAAAATCACTATTCTACACACCGGAGCGTTTTACAAGAACCACCACCAAAGCAACCTACTGTACGTTGTACCGGAAGGTTTAGTGGATTTTAGGACGCAGAATCGCTGCGTCAGAATGGTTTGACAGCTTATCGGAACGCGTTCCCGTGTCTAAACCGGGGTGGCTAGGTAGCTCTTCGGCTAGGCTAGCGAGTGTCTGGAGCGACCAGAACAAAATTGTCCGATTAACCAAACGTGCCTTAGCGACGAGGTAATTAGGGACTTTAGCGTCTGCCCTCTGGGGTGCAGATGCGCTCTTCGGTGTCTAAAGTCGGCTTATAGCGAATAATATTAGCAAGTTAAGCTAACTATTATGCTTGCGAGGTTACCGGTAATGGACAGACGCGGATCAGACGTCGTCCGAACGGAAGTAACTTCCGACGGGGATAAATCTATCTCCGATTTCACAAATATGTGCAAACAGTGTCACAAACACAGCGACAAATAATAAAACAGACAGTTTTCAACGTACCAAGACAGGAAAAATACACCGTCATATGTAGGCCTCAAAATGGCCGCTCGCCACGTCAGCTTTAAGGTGTTTTGATGAAACAGCGTCTCCTGTGGAGGGTGATGAATGTGCAACCCCACTTCAAGATAAAAGCTCTGCCTCAAGCTGAATGTGAAAAGCTCACTTTTTTTCTTTTTTCTGAACTCACAATGAACAAAAATCCCAAATATGTCTCAAAATCGCCACAAAGTGTAATAAACTGTGCAGATATCAGGCTAGGCTCGAAAAAATGTAGTGATCTGTAGTTTGTATATTTATACACTGTAATTAGATCTAAATATTATAATCAGAAGTGGTTGTTTTTATCATCAGGGAGTTTACTTAAACACTCTGTATTGACTGAGAGACAAGAAAAGAGAGAGTTGGGATCGTTTAAGAATCTTTAATTTCGATAATTATAAATTCTTACAATCTACCAGGACTATCTCAATGATGAATGCATATGGATTTGAATGTTATAGTGTTGGTGTGTGGGTGTGTGTTTTGTTCAGAATCTCTAGGCTGACGTAGCGAATCTGGTTGTTATGACTAGGCTACCACGAGGCTTCAGAAGCTGATGACATGAGCAGCCATTTTGCTGTAACTACGTACCATGTGGAGCCTCCCGTGTAGATCAGGAATTGCCAGGTCCTCGGATCTTCAGGTGTACTGGAGCTGGTGAAACAGCGGTCGCAGCACTACAAAGCCCGTCTGAGGGTCGACTCCGGTAGCAGCGGCAGGCGTCAGCGAGTTCAGCTCTTATTTTGAAGGGACGTCGTCTTGTTGTTCAAACGACGGAAATCTCCAGCTTGACAGTTCTCAGCTTAAAGTAGAAAGTGCATCTGGCCAGGCAGCACCTCTCTTTTGCGGTGATGGATCGAGAGCTGGTTGAAAACTACGTTGAGAGTATGATGTAACTCCTTTGGAACTCAGATCGAACAGAGCTGAGGTTAAAATGGAACTGAGTTTAAAATGGCGTTGCCTTGTTTTATATCCCCTAGTTGTTTACAAATCTTAGTAAACCGGATTGGACAACTTCATTAAACACCCCAGATTCTGCCCTACGACAGACGAAAGTTCTGATTGGTTGAGAACAACGTGTCATGCGTTTCCATGTTAATGTAGATCAGTCTGTCTGGTGCAGTCCTGTTTATTCATTAAACACATAACTCATGACATCTTTATTTCGCAGATCATTCACCTGATTATTATTGATCAACATATGCTTTGATTAGCTTTGTCACGAATAAAGTACTTTGATTAATTAATGGAAAGCATTATTCTTTTCTTCTTCTGTCTCTTCTCCTGGAATGTAAACATACTGAAACCAGCTAACTGTCGACCAACTCTTTCCCCTTGCAAGGGTGATGGAGGGGTCATGGGATTTTGTCCAACCAGTCCAAATGTGTTTTGTGGATTTGGAGAGGGCTTATGACCATGCCCCCAGAGGCACCCTGTGGAGGGCGCTCCAGGAGTATGGGGTGGATGGTCTTTTGCTAAGAGCCCTCAATCCCGGTACCAGAGGAGCGTGAGTTTGGTCCACATAGCCGGCAGTAAGTCGGACCTGTTCTCAGTGAGGGCTGGACTCCGCCAGAGCTGCCCTTTGTCACCGGTCCTGTTCATGATGTTTATGGACAGGAAATCTACATAGATGCAGCCGTGGTGTTGAGGGTGTGGAGTTTGTTGACAGGACAGTCTTGTCTCTGCTTCATGTGGATGATGTGGTCCTCCTAGCTTCATCAGGCTCTGACCTATAGCTCTTGCTGGGGAGGTTCACAGCCGAGTGTGAAGCAGCTGGGATGAGGATCCAGGCCATAGTTGTCAACTGGACAAGGGTGGCTTACCAACTCCGGGTCAAGAGAGAGGTCCTGCCTCAGGTGGAGGAGTTCAAGTTTCCCGGGGTTTTGTTCACAAGTGAGGGAAGGAGGGAGCCGGAGATCGACAGGAAGACTGGGGCAGCGTCTGCAGTGATGCGGATGCTGAAGCGTTCTGTTGTGGAAGGAGCTGAGCCGGAGAGCAAGGCTCTCGACGTATCAGTCAATCTACCACCCAGTCCTCATCTATGGTCATGAGCTTTGGGTAATGATCAAAAGAACAAGATGGCGGATACTAATGGCCAAAATTTGTTTTCTCCGCAGGGTGGCTGGGCTAAGCCTTAGGGATAGGGTGAGGAGCTCCGACATTTGGAAGAGACTCGGAGTAGAGCCGCTGCACCTCCATATGAGGAGTCAGTTGAGGTGGTTTGGGTATCTTGTTAGAATGCCTCCTGGACGCTTCCATATGGAGGTGTTTCAGGCATGTCCTGCCGGCAGGAGACCTACCTGGTCAACCCAGGACTTGGTGGAAAAATTACATCTCTGAACTGGCCCTGGAATGCCTTGGAGTCCTGCCAGAGGAACTGGTGGAGGTGGCCGGAGAGAGGACAGTTTGGAACTCCCTAGTTGGGATGCTGCCCCGGTGACCAGGACCCGGATATGCGGAATAAGACAAGACGAGAGATGAGACAAGATTCTAATTCTTGAGAATCAGAATCAAATTGATTCTTGAAACTTGAATCGATACCCAGCTCTATGCCAATATAAAGACTTTCTTGATATATTTTACGGATTTCCTAAAACTACCTGTTAAAGTTGAGGTACAACTTGAAAATTTCTGAAAAATTTACCAAAATGATAAATGGGTTTAGATAGGAGTGATGACCCTCTCTCTCTCTCTCTATTTCAGGCCTTCTCCAGAACATGTACTATCAAAGCTGTCTTGATGTCATGGTCTGCGTCTGCATCTTCCCTCATGTGTCTCCTCATGTTCTCCATCCCTTTCCAGGTTCCCATTTTGTGTCCCATAAGCGCCCTCATGTGACTTTTGTCTGCGTCTCAATTATGTGTCTCTTTGTGTTTCTCATGTGTCCCCTGGTCTTCAGCCCTCCAGATATATCTCTCAGGTCATGTGTTTCTTTAGTCTTCTCCAGTCACCCCTCTGCAGTTTTTATAGTTTCAGCTTTTCATTTTATTAGTCTCTTTAGTAGGGATGAGCCGGATACTCGTTTCAGACGAGTATCCGGTACGGATAAAGCATTTTTGACGAGTACGAGCATGAAACGAGTAAAAACTCGTAAATATCTGTAATTTTGCTGAAGGAAAATCCTCATTGGGTAACTGACTGTCTTCACGCTCTGTGATTGGCCAGTCAAATAGAGCGTCCGCCCCTCCCAACACACAAAACTGCAGCCAGGAGCTCATTCCACGTCCGGTCCATCCAAGCACACACACAGACAGCAATGGATCTCTCTGTGCTTTCTTCACTGTTGCTCACGTTTCTTCAGTGCTCCCTATGTTTTCTTTAGTTTGCCTCTTTTTAAAGTTACTTTAAAGATAATTAAAGTTACTTTTTTCGTAAAGTACGTGGTGCATTTGACAAGACAGAGCTGAAAACGGCTCATGCTGCGTTAGTCACTATCTCCGCTCCGGTCGGGTTTTTTTCCCTCTCCTCTTCCTCAGAATCCACTCCCTCTTTCCTATTCACTCTCTCTCTCTCTCTTTCTTTACATTTTTTAATCACAATTGTCTTATTTTTTGCTCATTTTAAATATATTTTAATAATTTTCTAAATTATTTTTTCTATTCCACATGTTTTGTTTTTGTGAAGCACCCCGTGATTTTTATCTTGAGAGGCACTATAGAAAAGATCTCTCTCTCTCTCTCTCTCTCTCTCTCTCTCTCTCTCTCTCTCTCTCTCTCTCTCTCTCTCTCTCTCTCTCTCTCTCTCTCTCTCTCTCTCTCTCTCTCTCTCTCTCTCAATTCATGCACTTAAATATTAATGTTGTGATTTTATTAAAAAACTTGTTCTGTAATAGTTCCTTTACTATTGTGATCGAGAACATTTAATCTCAACTCTGAGGCTGCTCTGTAAATAGTTTTCAAATAAACAATACATATATTAACTTCTGATCAGACTTAAAATAACGTACTGGTTCAACTACACCCATTTCCGGGTTAGGCCATGCCCACTCCGAGTACAGATACGGATACAGATAATTTAGATGGTTGAACAGATACAGATAGTGGTGTACTCGCTCATCCCTACTCTTTAGTTTGTTTTGTCCCACCAGTCTTTGTAGTTTTCCTTCCTTTTAGAGTATTAGTTATGTGGTTGCTTTTCTTGATTTTAGGTTTTACTCTTAGGTCATGTGAGTTCCCTCCCTGATTAAGTATTGCTTTCACCTGGTCCTCTCCACACACATCTGCAGCTCATCTGCCTCCCATTATGCCCCAGTGTATTTAAGCCCTGTCTTGTCTCAGTGTCTTGTCAGTCCATTGTTTGTATGTCAGCATTTTCTGATGCTCTGTGTGAGCTTTGTGTCTCGTCCCAGTTTTGTGCTCTAGGTGAGCTTTTGTTCTTCCGATTTTGGATTTTTTGATTTTTGGCTCCCTGCCTTTGGATTTATTTTTTGTTTCATCCTACAAATAAAAGGATTTATTCTTTATATCATCTCCTGCCTCGTGTCATCCTGGGTATCTGCATTTTTGGGTCCTAACCATCCCCATAACGTGACAGAATGGACCGACCTACCCAGGACCCAGCAGAACCTCCAGGTACTCCAACGAGCCAGCAGATGTACTGTTACTATGGTGACCCGGATACCTGTTGGGATTTCATTCGGGACTGTGCCCGTTGTTTGGACCTGGGATCTTCGGAGTTAAGCAAGATCCCTTTCATGGTGTGGTGTTTAAGAGGTAAAGCCTTGCGGTGGGTCGCAGATCTTATTGACGTGGAATCTCTCAAGACTGTGTCGTTCTGGGAATTTGCCTCATTGCTGCTCCACACCTTTGGCCTTGATCCTCCTCCTTCTGCTCCTACTCTCCAGTCCCGTCCTACGTCGTCTCAGACAGTCAGAACCAGCGTCATCTCATTCTCCCCTGTCCATGTTGATGCCGTCTCAGCATCTCTGATGGGCCAAACCGCCACACCCTCACCTGGTCCCGACAGCACCACCACTTCATCTCCGGTGGGCTGTAACTCGTCCTCTGTACCTGCCGATGTCACCCCCGCACCTCCTAAGAACTGCACCTGCCGTCGACGTCGCCGCCATCACCAAAAGTCTCCTGAGTCTAGAGTTGTGCCGCCTGTCAAAGAGGCCCCTGCTCTGCAACCCAGGACTGAGCTCAAGAGACTGTCTGAGGCCAGAGTTGAGCCACCTAAACAAGAGGCCCCTGGTCTGTGATCCACGTCTGAGTTCCATCTGCCATCGCCACATCCTGCTTCAGCGGTGGTCCCGGAGGACGCATTGCATCCAGTTTCGGCGGTGGTCCCGGAGGACACATCGCATTCTGCTTTGGCGGTGGTCCCGGTGGACGCACCGCATCATGTCTAGCCCGTCCACGAGGCTCCGGTCCAGCCCATCCATGAGGCTCCGGTCCAGCCCGTCCAAGAGGCCCCGCCCAGTCCGGTACCTTCAGGCCAGAAGTTGACGCCCCCAGGCCAGAAGTCGAAGCTCCCAGGCCAGAAGTCTACGCCTCCAGTCCAAGGGTGGACGCCTCCTGTCTCGAAGTCGACGCCTCCAGCTCTGAAGTTGACGTCTCCTGAGTCGCCACCGGCACAGTCTACGTCCCCACCAGTGTTTACGTCCCCTCAAGAGTCTACGTCCCCTCAAGAGTCTACGTCCTCGTCTCCTGTCTCGAAGTCGACGTCCCCGTCTCCTGTCTCGAAGTCGGCGTTTCTGTCTCCTGTCGCGAAGTCGACGTTCTCGTCTCCAGAGTTACAGTCACAGCCCCCGTCTCCAGAGTTCCAGTCACAGTCCCTGTCTCCAGAGTTCCAGTCACAGTCCCCGTTTCCAGACTTCCAGTCACAGTCCCCTGTGTTCCTGTCTCCAGAGTCTCAAGAGTCCCCCGTGTTCCTGTCTCCAGAGTCTCAAGAGTCCCCCATGTTTCTGTCTCCAGAGTCTCCCGTGTTCCTGTTTCCATAGTCTCAAGAGTCCCCCGTGTTCCTGTCTCCAGAGTCTCAAGAGTCCCCCGTGTTCCTGTCTCCAGTGTCTCAAGAGTCCCCCGTGTCCCTGTCTCCTGAGTAAGGATGGGTACCAAATTCGGTACTTTTTAAGGTACCGACCGAATTCCACAGTACCGACCGAGCACCGATTCACTTCATTTGAAACGGTGCCTCGTTTCGGTACCCATCCTTCACAACGAGAACTTGCCTAGACAGCTGCGCATGCGCAAGAGCGTTATGTCATCGGTCGCAGCGAACGAGTTGTAAACAGAGCAGCATGGTAGAAAGAACAAACGCTAAAGCTTGGGTCCACTTCACTAAATGTGATGGGTAACTGGGTGATGATGAAACCAGCGAGCGACGACGATCTAAATGAGACGTCCTCATCTTAATATTCTCCGGTAGGTAAATAAAATGTTTAAGAACGTTAGCTTGATTTGTTAGCTTCCGTTTTACTAATGGTGCGTTCGCTTTCTCCTCGGAACTCCGAAATTCCGACTAGAAGAACATGAATGTGCTCTAAAGTTTGGCTTCACTTTACTAAATGCGATGGGTGATTGGGTGAAGATGAAACCAGTGACAATGATTTAAGTGTGAGGCATCATCGTATGTTTCAGGATCGATTTTAAGGTTCTTTTAATGGTTTTTAAGTGTCTTAATGGTCTTGGGCCTTCTTATCTTTCAGAAATGCTTTTACTATATAAACCCTCACGGTCTCTGCGCTCCTCTGGCAGCCGTCTCCTAGTTATCCCTAAAGTTAAGACTCACACCCACGGCGAGGCGTCCTTCAAGTACTATGGCCCTCGCCTTTGGAACGGGCTGCCAGAGGACCTCAGTCCCGAAGGGAACGTCCAGGCTTTTAAGAATAGGCTCAAGACCCACCTTTTAGCTTAGCTTTTAACTGATCACTATTTATCTATATATACATATTTATCTCTTTTAATTAATTTTATCATTTTATTTACATCTAAGTGTTTTTACATCATTATGTTTTCTTTTACTATCTTTCTAATCCCTTTTTATCAGTTACTTTTTATCCATATTAGCTTTTGTTATTTTACATGTTATATATTTTAATCCTCCAGTGTTTCCTCAGCGGAGCCCTCTGCCTTGGGGCCGGTGGTCAGGGGAGGCGGCAACTGGGGCACTCCTCGGGTAGTGCCCGGGCACTGGTGGGGGTTTCTGCCCTCCGCCACTGGGCGTCATGGGCCGGTGTCTTGGCTGCTGCCATGGATCTGTTACTGTCAGGGCAGATGGCTCAGCTGATGATGTCTCATTCATTACTTGACCCATATGAACTCAGCCTATTGTTTCCTATTGTTTCCTTTGGTGTTCACGTGTGTGTGTGTGTGTGTGTGTGTGTGTGTGTGTGTGTGTGTGTGTGTGTGTGTGTGTGTGTGTGTGTGTGTGTGCATGGACGAGTGTGCGGGTGATTGTTTGTCCACTTTGGAAGTTGGGTGCGGGAGGGGAACCGTAATTGTTAATTGTTTTATACTTGGGGAGGGGGACTCGAATGGAGTATGGGATCTATGGGGCCATTTTAATCTGTAAAGCACTTTGAGTTGCATTTTTTTTTGTATGAAAAGTGCTATATAAATAAAGTTGATTTGATTTGATTTGATCGTTTAAATCTGCTCCAGCAGTTAAATAAACTGTTTAAGATAACGTTAGCTTGATATGTTAGCTTCCTATGTTAGCTTCCTATGCCACCATTGCTATCATCTAATGGTGCATTCGCTTTCTCCTCAGAAATTCTAACTTCCCAGTAGGAAAAATCAATTGAAAAAGGACGGTAAAAGGAAGATGCACAGTAAATTTAGTTAACAGTAAAGATGTTTGCTTCAGTTTAATTATCAACTTATAAAACTACAAGGACGATGTTAAAATACAAACAGTTGTATGTTATTTATCGTGATATTTATCAAATATGGTTATATATTGAGAAAAATAAATATTTAATTATAAAAGAGAATAAAAAATATTAAACACTCAAAAGTATCGAAAATTGGTACCGTTAAGTACCAGTATCGATTCGTAGGTACCGGGAATTAGTACCGGATCGATTCAAATGTCAAAGGTACCCATACCTACGTCCTGAGTCTCCTGAGTCCTTACCTCATCCTCCTTTTGAGTCCCCTCTTTGTCTTCCGCCTCCTAAGCCCCCGATCCCTGGACTTCTCAGTTCCCGGCTCCTGGTTCCCCGTCACCGGCCCCCCAGAATTCCCTGTCCCCGGCTCCTGGTTCCCCGTCGCCGGCCCCCCAGAGCTCCCTGTTCCCGGTTCCCCATCGCCGGCCCCCGGGGTCTCCTGTTCCCTCCTCGCCCGCCCTTTTGGGGTGTTTTTGTTTGTTCCCTCCTCTCCCTCCCTCTGGTTTCTCTTGTCCTGTTTTGTCTTGTCTTTTGCTTGTTTTTGTTTGTTCGTGTTTGGGTGTCTGGTAACCGCCCCTTGGGGGGGGGGGGGGGTACTGTCATGGTCTGCATCTGCATCTTCCCTCATGTGTCTCCTTATGTTCTCCATCCCTCTCCAGGTTCCCATTTTGTGTCCCATAAGCGCCCTCATGTGTTTTTTGTCTGCATCTCAGTTATGTGTCTCTTTGTGTTCCTCATGTGTCCCCTGGTCTTCAGCCCTCCAGATATATCTCTCAGGTCATGTGTTTCTTTAGTCTTCTCCAGTCACCTCACTGCAGTTTTTATAGTTTCAGCTTTTCATTTTATTAGTCTCTTTAGTATGTTTTGTCCCACCGGTCTTTGTAGTTTTCCTTCCCTTTAGAATATTAGCTATGTGGTTGCTTTTCTTGTTTATAGGTTTTACTCTTAGGTTATGTGAGTTCCCTCCCTGATTAAGTATTTCTTTCACCTGGTCCTCTCCACACACACCTGCAGCTCATCTGCCTCCCATTATGCCCCAGCGTATTTAAGCCCTGTCTTATCTCGGTGTCTTGTTGGTCCATTGTTTGTATGTAAGCGTTTTCTGATGCTCTGTGTGAGCTTTGTGTCTCTTCACAGTTTTGTGCTCTAGGTGAGCTTTTGTTCTTCTGATTTTGGATTTTTGGCTCCCTGCCTTTGGATTTATTTTTTGTTTCATCCTACAAATAAAGGGATTTATTCTCTATATCAACTCCTGCCTCGTCATCCTGGGTATCTGCATTTTTGGGTCCTAACCATCCGCATAACGTGACACTTGAAGCTGAGAGATATTCATACTCTTTGAGCCATAATTCATTACTGTACTCCAAAAATTGTGGTTGCAGCATTCATTTGTTCCAGAATGTTTGAGGTAAACTTTCCGTCTGCCCACTGTAATGGTCACGTCACCTAGAGTGGAGCCCAAGATTCAATGACAGATGAAAAACCTTAAAAAAATTCCGCTACGACCACATCTTTTATAGTACGTTCATGAATTTTTCATTCATAGTCCGTCCGTCCATCCATCCATCCATCCATCCATCCATCCATCCATCCATCCATCCATCCATCCATTAAGTCATCAAATAAGGAGTTCCAGAGTTTGGGTGCAGCATGAGAAAAGATACGCTCCTCCTTTTATTTATAGCGGACTTTCGGAACAACCAGTAGCTGGTGACTGGCCGATCGACGGGATTGTGTGGGTGTAACTGGAGTCAACAGCTCAGTTAGAGAAGATGGAGACAGACCTTTCAAAGCCTTGTAAACAAAAAGCAAGACTTTGAAATTAATCCCAAATTGAACCAGGAGCCAGTGTAAATTAGCAAGAATGGGTGTGATGTGGAATTGGTTAAGAACCTAGTTGCAGCATTAATCCCAATCAGCACACAGTTGATGTAATCCAGGCGGGAGGTAATGCACGCATGAATGACAGATTCAAGATGCAGGTGTTTGATGATGGATTTAAGCCATGAATTTAAAACAGCAAGACCTGACAGTGGCATTGACTTGTGAAGTCATTGAGATGTCGGAGTCGAGTTTCACACCCAGGCTGATGACACACGATTTAAGGCTGAGTGAGGGGAGATCTGGTATATCTGTAGCGCCATTTATGTTAGTGGGGTTAAAAAGGATGGCTTCTATCTTGGCGTCATTTAACTATAGGCAGTTAGAAGATGGCCAGTTTCTGACCTCAGAGGCATTCTGCCAAAACAGTAGACAAGTGCTGTTGACGGAGTTTGTGGTAAACTTGGGAATTGTCTGCAAAGAAATGGTAGTTGACCTTGTGATTGGATAAAATCTTTCCGAGAGGGAGCATGTATATTGAAAAAAGGAGAGGACACAGGATAGAACCCTGAGGCACTCCCCACGGATGTGGGACATTGGGAGAGGAGCACTCCTCGATATGGACACTAAACCATCAACCAGTGAGGGACGATTTGAACCAGGCAAGGGCAGTACTAGTGACACCCACCAATGAATCAAGCTTATGGAGTAGGATGGTGTGGTCTATAGTGTCAAATGCTGGGGTCAGGTTGAGTAACAATAACAAAATGTAAGAATCAGGGTCCGTTAAAATCAGGATGTGATTGTCCGGGCATGGCGTGTTGGTGAGCGGACGTGTCTAGGGGAGCTCCGACTACTTTTTTCTATAATGAGCTGCTAAAGGAATTGAATATCGCTTTTCTTTCCCCTATCTGACTAGCCATTTCCATTCAATTCCATTCGATCCAATATATCAATTCAGCTCAGCAAACTCTTCTTTTTTGATGTTACCTTAATTACATGACTATGTAGCTGTGTAGTATATTAATTGCTATTAACATTCAAAAAATTAATGAGATATTGGCAATTCACAATGACTGTATGGCCCAATTCTTCTGTCAACGTTTTGCTTTTCACAAACATGCTGTCGGGCAGAATTAGCAAACAGACCTAGAACAGCCAATAAAGGAAGTAAGAAGTGTCAAAAACTGCATCAATGGACTGCAATTGGAACAAGAACCTGGGGCATTATTAAAAGTAACACATTAAGAATTAATCCAAAAGCAGTAGCTGCACGCATGCACACACAAACACACACATTTATTTTTTTATATTTATACATGTCTCCTTTAAACAGCAGCTGAAGACTCACCTGTTCAAGCTGACTTTTGCGAGACCTTCTTCACCACCCTCTCCTTATTCTGCTCTTTCTACCTCATCATCATCATCATGTCATGTTCTGTGTCCCTGTGGTCCCCAGCCCCCTTCAGGTTCTCTCATATGTCCCCTTGTGTTCTCCATCCGTCTCTAGGTTCCCCTTATGTGTCTCCTTGTGTTCCTCATGTGTCTCCTTGTCTGCATCCCCCCTCAGGTGCCTCCTTGTGTTCCCCAGCCCACTCCAGGTTTTGCCCTTAGGGGTTCCCCTTAGGTTTCTGTGTCCTTGTGGTCCCAAGTCCCCTCCAGGTTTCCTCTCAGGTTCCCTTCTAGTCACTCCCCGTAGTTTTCTATAAGTTCAGGTTTTCATTAGTCTCCTTTAGTGTGTGTGTGTTTTCCTTCTCCACTTGTTTATTTCTCCCTCACTTCTCAGGTCTTTAGTTATTTATATTTTGGTTCTCCTGTGCCCTGAGTCTTTTAGGTTTATTTATGTAGTCTCATAGGTTAAAGCTTGTTCCCCTCCTCTGCTTAGTTTTCCTTTCCCATTTTCTTTATTGATTTCATCAGGCTCTCCTCTGGTTCTCTCTCCCCACGCACCTGCTGCTCGTTTCCTAATCACCCAGCCCCTGTGTATAAAACCCTGTCTTGTCTCTCAGTGTGTGTCGGTCCATTGTCGTTGTGTTGTTCTGTTCCTCCTCGTGAAACTCTAGGCTTTGCTCATCACAGAGCTTTTTGCTTTTGTCAATCGGGTTACTGACTTTAGGCTTGGCTTCCTGCCCTGTTTGGATTTTTGAATTTTGGACTCTTCCTTAATAAAGGATTTTACTTTGATTTCGCTCCAGCCTTGTGTCGTTCTGGGTTTCTGCATCTTGGGTCCTAACCTCCTCCTGGCTTTATTTATAAAGCACTTTTCACCACCCTCGAAGGGGGCCCAAGGGGCTGAACAGGAAAAGTTCCAAAGATTTAAAAAACACTAAAAATAAGAATATAAACATCACTGAGAACAATAAAATGCAAAAAGATTATATTTAAAGAAAATAAAATCAAAATTAAGTAGTTAAAAGAAATCAAAACAAAGAATAAAAATCAGAAACCAAAAGCATTAGGAGAAAGCCATCCTATAGAAATGAGTCTTCAACCTGCTCTTAAAGACTGACAGTGACGGGACTGTTTGAGAGTGGGAGCTGGTTCCAGAGAGAGGGTGCAAGGACTTGAAAAGCCTGCCCTTCCCGGGATCCACTGATTTCCTTCTTTCCAATTCAGCATTTCTCTCCCTTTCCTTTCCTTTTTAATCACAATATTTTTTCAAATTTTAAACATTTTAATCGTTTTTTGAAAACTTTTTATATTAGATAGATAGATAGATAGATAGATAGATAGATAGATGATTATGTGGTGTACTTTGACTTCCATACTAAACGCGTCTGCCATTTTTATGTTATCACTCTTTCTGACTGGATGAGTGAATAATCTTCTGAGTCAGTCAAACAAAGAAAGTCAACAATGACCAGACCTGTCAGCACTTAAGTTTTTTTCCCTATAATATTCGCCCTATGTGTGCTGCATTCGTCTCATCCTCTCATTCTCCGGGATCCTCCAGGCGGGAGGTGGTTTTCAAACTCTTAAAAACCCAGTAAACACACCCATAAGTGTTGCTCAGACTACTGAAGATAGACACCCTAACCCACTATCCTCTGGTGTAAAGTATGTAACTTCATGAGGGATCATATTTGCAGCTGTGGCTTGTTAAAGTCAGCAATGACGCTTGTTGCAATTTTGTGACTTTGGTGCTTAAAGGGTTAAATCAATCTTTGTACATACAAATCGATCCTCATGAATATTTATGAGGATTGGGTTTTCAACACGGCCCTATATTTCTAATAGCTGAAGATCTTGTGACTGCTTTAAACTTCGAATGGAGCCCTACAGAGTTTTAGGTCAAAAAGGTGAAAGGATTTTAAGGAAAAAATATATAAGGTCAGCAAAAGGTTGCAGAAAAAGCTGAATATCTCAAAAAAATATGAAAGCTATCAATGCCAAAAGTAATGTCCGGAAAGAGTTTAACAAGCTGAACGTTTTTGATACCAAATTTGCCCAAATAGCTGAAGAGTTGAAGCAGTTGACAAGGTATGGAAGCTGAACATAGAAGAATCAGAAGCATATAGAGAAACAGGATTACTATAGTTTAGGGGCTAACTACTCCAGTGACTCCTCAGGAGGTAGTGAGGAGGAGTATTCATGGGTAGTTTCTGCTAGTTAAGCCACAACAGACAGCTACAGTTTATAAGCTTGAGTCTCCCATATTCCAGTCGGAATTGAGAAAGCTCCTCAGATGAGAAGCAAAATGTCTGCAAAGGAATGTCTTGCATGGGTATCAGCCCTGAAGGAAGCCTCTCCTAAAGCCCACACACAAAAAAGCTCACTTAGGATTTGCTAAGGCCCATGCTGGAAGAGATGAAGACTACTGGGACTCTAGACTCAGGAGGGATGAGACAAAGATCTCTGTTTTGGGAACTAATGGTTTCAAAACTGTATGGCGTCGTAAAGGTGAGGATTTCAAAGAGAAAAGCATGGTGCCTACAGTGAAACACGGTGGTGGCGGTGACCTTATGTGGGCAGCATGAGTGCTGCTGGTGTTGGGGAGCTGCATTTCATTGATGGTATCATGAACTCATCAATGTCCTGAAGGACAAGATGCTGCCATCACATGGTGGTTGTGCACTTTTCCAACACGACAGTGATCCAGAACACTCATCTAAAGCTGCTGGTGCATTTCTGAAGAAGAACAGGGTGAAAGTGGTTGAATGGACAAGTGTCTCCTGATCTGAACCCAGTCCAACACCTGTGGGGAATTCAGAAGCAGCAAGTTGAGCAGCACTCTCCTTCCAGCATCCAGGCTCTAAAAGAGGTTCTTCTTGAAGAATGGAAAAATGTAGATGTTGCAATATGTCGCCACCTTGTTCATTCCATGCCTAGAAGACTTGGTGCTGTCACTGAAAATCACAGTAGTCAAACCAAATACTAGATGTAGTAGTTTTGTTGCGGCGTGTATTCATTTTGGCCTCAGCCAAATTTAGTAAATCAGAATATTTTATGATTTAAGTTATATTATTAACCTTAGTTTCATGTTACGGAGTTAAACACGTGTTCAGTAAAACCCAGCCTGGTGAACATTCTGGAAACTGTTCTTTTGTTCAGTGAGCTGCTCATTAAATTAGTACTTTTTAAAGGGAGTGTACTCATTTATGCTGAGCGCTGTACACACACTCACACTCCTTGTCTGCCGTCAGCCTTTCCCACACCTTTGGAAGATGACCTGCCACACACTTCCCCATCAGTCCCACCCCTGACATACAATTAATTTGTGGTCCGGACCCCACCCCATATTTGATGACCCCTACCCTACTCTATGGAATGCAGCATGGTTTGATGAGCTCTCATGTTTATGTCAGCACTCCACAAGAAATCAATAATTTTAAGTTAATAGTTATTCTTTAGAAAATAAGTAAATTTAATGGTAATTGGGTCTAACAAAAAGCTTATTAACCATTTTGTGTACTTGAAACAGGTGGTGGTCAGTGGAAGGAGTCAGAAGTCGTCAACTCCACACAGGGTTTCTATTCACTAACAGGCCTCCAATCAGGAACAGAATACCATTTGATGATCCTGAAAGGAAACAACACTCAGTGGCAAGATGTGAAATGGACCAGAGGGCCAGGTGTGTATCAGGAACAAGCAAATTTTTATTTAGTTACTGTTTTTTACATTTCTTTAAACTATACCTCATATTCTCAAAATGGTAAACAAAAAGCCTTAACGTCTCACAAAATTTCCAAAACATCATATTTTCAGGTCAATATCAAGCTCTACATTCAAGACATTACATTCACTCTTGCTGAAAAACCAGACTTTGCCCACAGACATCACACACAAGGCCTCAAAGACACACACACACTTAACATAGTCTTACGCATGGGTACAATAAATTCAAAACAATATTTGCAAAACTGGCAAGTTATGTTGCTTGTATAAAAACCATTTCACATGATGAACATGTAAACGGCAACCAATGTACAGGGAATGCAGAATTATTAGGCAAATGAGTATTTTGTCCACATCATCCTCTTCATGCAGGATAGGTAGGCCTCCTCATGGTACGTAGAGCGCCATGTTCTCTCCACTTTCCTAGAGTTTTGTTTTAAGGCTCATAAATGAGAATTAAACCAGGGAGCCAACTTCCTGTCCCTAATAACCTTCTTTTTTAAAGGGGCAACATCATCTAATGCCACACGTAAAGAGGAATTAACATGATGAACTAAGGCATCAATTTGTGAGGGGCTAGAACTGAAAATATTGCCCTCTGCTACGTTCCTCTGAGATGCTGAGGACAGTAAAGATGGAACAGTTGATTTAAAAGATGCAACTGCGTTGTCAGATAGACAGACTATAGTGAAATTTACTTTCATGTCTCGAGAACTTAGTTATAAAAAACTCAAAGGTTATCAGAAAGTGGTCCGAGAGGACTGGATTATGTGGAAAGATCGTTATTTCCTCACACTCTATGCCAAAAATCATCCAACTGGAATCCTTAAGGGCCCCGTAATGTCCATCATGTCAGAACAGGCCTTGGGTGCCCAGGTGTTACTAGAACTAAGGGTGTCTCCTCATCAGCGTGAGCCTCCACACTGTGAAGGTTGGTCTCCAAACATGAACTTTAAATTCATGCATTTATCTCCTCTTGTAACACTTTAACATGTTTTAAAAGGCTTGCATCATGATAAGTTACACCTCCCAGACCAAAGATAAGATAAAACATTATCATAGACACTATAGAGACGTCATTATTTATGAAATATGTTATTTTCCTGAGCCATTACTTCAGCCAAGATATAAGATGCATGGATTTGATGAAACCACACAGTCTCATGCAGCTGTATATGTGTAACACACACACACACACACACACACACACGCACACACACACACACACACACACACGCACGCACATGCACACACACACACACACACACACTGCAGCATGTTAGAATCATGTGAATGACTAATTTAACTACATTGAACTGCTTTTGTAATAATTAGGCCCGAGCAGCGAAGCTGCAAAGGCCTATTGTATCTGCTCTGTTTATTCTTTTTTTATTATTCTCGTGCCCCTTTTACGGCTTTTTGGGGACCTTAACATACCCCAAAACTCACAATATTTTGCAGACTTGTCAGTCCTGGTGAAAGATTTGATATTTTATAGGTCCCAAAAAAATTGCAAAGAAAATGGCTGAACAGCGCCCCCTACAAGGTGAAAAATACCCCTCTCCATAAAGCTTAGTTTAGTGTACAGTTATGAAATTTGGTACACTTGTAGTACTCAACAGTCTGCACAGAAAAGTCTCTTGCAACCATGGTCAATATCAAACAGGAAGTCGGCCATTTTGGGTTGAAATGGCTATTTTTTAGCCGTTTTGGCTGTTTTCAGGGTCCTTTTCTGATTGGATTGCTCGATCATTTTTCGCACGATCATCTCAAAAGTGGTGTAAAGGGATGGGCAAACAAAATGAGACAAGGATTCTGGTTTTCGTTTATTTTGAAGGGGCGGGGCCAGGCCTCGAAGTTTGACTACTCGCCAAAATTTTTTAAATTGCTATAACTTCATAATTGAATGGAACAGAGTTACAAAAATTTCTGTGGTCATTCGCCATCGACCCACAAACTAAATTGAATGGTCGGATGATGACATCACACAAGCCCCGCCCCCTCAGGACCAAAAAGGTCAAGTTTTACTATGATAGCCCCCAATTCGCCCCATTTCACTTAATCACGACAAATTTGTAGCTGTTAACTCAAGTCAAGTGGGGGTTGCATGGCGTCACTTTATGGGAGTTTTCTGCAGAGGGCGTGGCTGTGGCGGCGTGGCGAAGTCAGGCGTACCACCGTGGCCTTACGTTTGCCTCCCATTTCATCATTTCTAAAGATATCATCACGAAACTTCTTGTGAGTGATCCTAGTCTGGGCCCCCAAAAAATCTGATGTGAAAATCCGGTGGGCGTGGCCTATTTTCTGAAATAGCACCCCCTAGGACCATTAAAACTGTCAGCCCCAAGCCATGCTTTGACTGAGGATGACGACATTTGGTACACTAATGTGGTGTCTCAGGACCTACAAGAAAGTCTCTTGGAACCAAGTGCAAAGTCGCACAGTAAGTCGGCCATTTTGGTCCAAGTACTCGATTTAGTGGTTTTCGCACACGTTGTTTTGTCATTGATGCCCCGTCGCCCTTTTCACCAATCACCTTCAAACTTATGCTATGTAGTCTTAAGACAAAGGGGAAAAAATTCAACCGTCGGATTTTAAATACGTTTAAAGGTGTGGGCGTGGCTAAGCCTCAAACTTTCACCTTTCGCCATTACATTACTTGACTTAATAACTCCCATGTGCATGATCAGATCTATATCAAACTTTGTCTGTGTGATCACTGACCACATCTGAAGACAGTGACAATAAGGACAACTGACATCACCTAAGCCCCGCCCCCTGACTACAGGAAGTCTATTGTTTTATGGTGAAATGCCCATTTTTGTCCCCTCTAATTTAGTCAACATGACACTAAAATCATGCACTGTCTTCATGATGCTGTAATTACCATTCAGATCTGATAGCTTTCCAGATAGGGAGGGGCTTTGATGCCATGGCGAATTCTGGCTTGGCGCTGTGACCTTACAATTCAATTTAATGGTGAGCTCAGAGGGGATGCTGAGTCAGGGTGAGGTGCGGACTAGGAGGCCGTTCGCGGTTTCTGGTGTCGGGGTGGTTGACGTTTCTGTTCTGCCAGACGTGCCCTGGTGCCCCTGGCTGCCGGCCAGGACCGAGCAGTGCGGAGCTGGGTTTGGAGAGCGTCGGGGATGGAGCGGAGGGGGTGCGGACGGAGGGCGAGCAGCTTCGCTGCGAGGGCCGAACGACGCTGCTTGCATCTTTAATTTAATCTCTTATTCTGGAGTAAATTAAAGAAACAAGCTAAATCATCACACATCTGTGAACAGTATCAGGAACTCACAGAGGCCTGCAGGTCTTCTGTTTTATGAGCAAAGCGCTGAGAATCCGCTTGTTATGAGCGCGAAACGTTATTTTGCCGCTTCCGTGCGGAGCGGTAGAGAAACACATTTCAAACACGGAACCGTGTCTGGCTACCGAACCGAGCAGAATTCTGATGATGTCACACCAGTGCGCGAAGGTGCGGGTTCCAACCCACAGGAGAGGAGGGAGAGAGAAGGTAAACAACGAGTTGAGGGACTGAACTGATGTCTTTGAGCAAAAGTGTACACTCCATTCATTCCGGTACACTGATGACTTCACTGACACTACAGCACTACAGCAGGTGCTGGTGACCTCTAGCCCAGATTTTGGTGACTCACCTACCAAAGGTGAGGTTGAACGGTGCCCTGTACCACTATGGATCTGATCTCTCTTACTGCACCTGCGCGTCGACTGAGGGTCCTCCAGAGCGCTCACTTGCGCCGAACCCTCGCAAGGCCGTGCCAGTCTACAGTCTACAACGTTCCTGGTTTCCATTTTCAGGTCTGACACAATGCGTTTTTTTAGTGGCGTGTTTCGGTCTACTATCAACCACAGTTGAAATTCATTGTCAGCCACCTCTAACACGTCTGTACGAACCTGGGCCCTCTTCGGGTATCACACTGCGAGACCGCCTAGGTCAACTAATGACTAACTATCGTCTACTAGCGTGTACTGATAAGATGACAAATGCTTTCAGCAACCTCTCGGAAATGGGGGCCCACTGGACTAATACCCTGACACAGCATGCAGAAGCTGATATCTGTCACATGCTAATTCAGGCACTTAAATTCACAGTTTCAAACAGTGACCTTTCCGGTACCACCATTAGGCCAAAGCGTTTCCTGGACAGATTTTTCTCAGTTGCTAATACAATTGGCAATCTTTCAAATTTCGGATTCTCTTCAGTCAACTCGATTGAGATTAACACAGTTCGTCGACACATTGATGAGCTTAACAGAGAATATCCGGCTCTGCGTAACCAGTTACTGCAGCAGCGGCGGGCCCTGGGACAGCTGGGCACATCTGAAAAACAGACTATGGTGGTACTCAACACTCGTATTGACATTTTGCGTGAAACAACTTCCGCTGTGAATGAGTTGTGTTCCTTTTTGAATGTTGATTATGCTCATACACAGATGCTAACCACTTGCCTGTCCGACTATGGTCGGGACGTGAGCGCCTCGATCGAGACCCTCCTCATGGGGAGGATCCCCATGAGGAGGGTCAGTTCATCCAGTTCATCCATCCAGTTCATCCACTCAGGGTCAGCGCACTCAGTTCATCCAGTTAAAATCCTTTACCTCAGAACCCTCCCCAGTCAAGTCAGGTGTGCCCCAGGGCTCTGTCCTGGGGCCCCTCCTCTTCATAGTATATCTCCTCCCTATCGGCAAAATCTTCCGCAAATTCAATATCCAGTTTCACTGCTTTGCGGATGACACCCAGCTCTACATTTCCAGTAAGCCCAACTCAACTCTTCCACCATCCTCCCTTACACTCTGCCTCTCTGAAATCAAATCATGGTTCACCTCTAATTTCCTCAAACTCAATGGCAATAAAACTGAACTTCTTCTAGTTGGCACTAACTCCACCCTCTCAACATCTGACAGCTTTTCTTTAACTATTGACAACACCATAGTCTCCCCCTCACCTCACGTCAAGAGTCTGGGTGTCATTCTCGACAGCTCACTTTCTTTTCAGGCTCACATTAATAACTTAATTCGGTCAGCATACTTCCATCTACGTTCCATAAACCGTCTCCGTCCCTCACTGACCCCTCACACTGCCGCCATTCTCGTCCACAGCCTCGTCACCTCCCGTCTCGACTATTGCAATTCACTTCTTTATGGTCTCCCCAACAAACTCCTTCATAAACTGCAACTGGTCCAGAATTCAGCAGCCCGTATTATCACCAGAACCCCTTCCTTTCACCACATCACCCCGGTTCTCCAGCAGCTTCACTGGCTCCCAGTTAAATTCAGGTCCATCTTCAAAATTCTCCTTCATACTTTCAAAGCAATCCACAACCTCTCTCCTCCATATATCTCAGACCTTATAAGTATTCACACCCCATCCCGTTCACTCAGATCTTCTTCTTCCATCCATCTTGCGGTTCCTTCTGCCCGTCTCGCTACCATGGGGAGCAGAGATTTCAGCCGCTCTGCTCCTCGACTCTGGAACTCACTTCCCCCAGACATCAGGAACATCGATCTACAACCTCTACAAATCTGCCAACAACCTCTGATTTTATTGAACTGTTTCTCTCTTTGTTTTTTTCTTCTTTGGGTTTTATTATTGTTTTATTGTATTTTATTACGTGTTTTGTGTAAAGTGACCTTGTGTGTCCTGAAAGGCGCTTTTAAATAAAATGTATTATTATTATTATTATTATTATTATTATCCCTCCGTACCTCGTGTCATGGTTCGGTCTGCGATTGCTCGTGCGACCTCGAAGGACCCAATGGCTCTTCAGACTCACTTGGCTTTCTCATTGGGCAATGCTATCCAATTAAGTGTCAGTCCGGATGCTAGAGAGCTAGCCTCCATCATCAACTTACCTATTGTGACTCCAAATCACATCTATAGATTAAGAGATGTGGTGAATGTAAGTAACTGAGTTGACGATATGTCAAGTTACATACGCCTCTGGCCGTCACGTACCACGTCCGGTTAGTCCCAGACCTGTGCGTGTGTTCTTTCACACGTGGCCTACACTTCTTGTGTCTAGGTACACCTTTTCTGCGTGGCAGTGCCACTGGTGTGTGTGGCATTGATGAGTTGTCAGGTGATTCAAAATGTCCTATGACTGTGACTCCACATTCACATGTTGTTCATACTACTGCTGTTGTTGGTGACCATTGGTACCCCTGCTAGTGAAGCTGATGTTTTCTATGAGCGTCATGGTGTGTCCACATGAGTTGTGCTTCCCTTTCGAACCCTATGGGTAACAGTTCCACGTGGTACTACGGTCCATTTAGGTGAGGTCTCTCAATGTTACTTTGATCCTGGTGAGCATAAGTCTAAAGTGGAGTTTTCTTCTTTTTACGATAACATCTCATTTGCTCTTTCTCCAGCTATGGTGGATCGTGTTACATTCGATGGTCCAACCATGGTTCGGGTTGGTGTGGTGAACAGGGTGCTGCGTGAGTTGTCGGCAGATCCCGGTCTCAGGTTTCAACCAGTGTCTTACTCCTGGCTCCTTTGCTGATTCTGTCGTGATATTCACTGCATGCCTAAACCTCTGCCTGTCGTGGGGTTTGTAATTTTTCCTGTTCCGTCACTTCTCCGCACGGTTGACCTTTCTTGGGGACTCGGTCCGCAGGGTCAGGAGCCGCCTATCTCGGGCCATCGCACCAGTTCGCCAGTTATGTAATGATTAAATTTACATATTATTTAATGAACCATAAAATGTGAGATTCCATATGAAATTTAAAATCAGTCTTATGGATCTCTGGATAACTTAAACCAGAAGATTGGAACTTTTTATTGCAGGGATTATGTAACCACTTCGTATTAACTCAGAGACAAAAGAAAGAGTCAAGTTTTAAAAGTTTAAAGATTTATTACTAAACAAATTAAAACTAGACTAACTTTAAACTCTAAATGTATGGTGTAACTAAATTGAAGTGAGACGGAGAATGGTGTAGTATGGAATGTTGTTCAGAACCAGCAAATCTGGAAAAACGATTTGTTCTGTTGGTAGTGAAGATGATGTTTCGCGCTAAGCTTTTGGTTTGGAGATTCATAACACACATTGAGACGCCATTCTGCTGGTATACGTACCCTTGGTGGAAGTTCCCGTCTAGATCAGGAGGTGTAGAGGTCCAGCTCGGACCTTTCTGGATCCGAAGCCTGTAGCACAGCCGCGGCTGCCGACCAGTCCTGTCTTTGAGATACTCCCAGGTCACGACAGTTTATTGGCATCTAGCAAGACCCAAAAAGGGGTCGTGATGATTCAGCTTTTATTCTAAAAGGAACCATTGCAGCAAGTGGAACATCAACAGATTTTATCCAGCTTGTTGTTGGTTCTTTCGGCTGAAGAGGAAAGTTACGGATTGGCCACTCCGACAACTTCTCTAGAACGCTTGAACTGGAGTTTAAGATGATGTGGGCATAGTTTTATAATTTGGATGTTTTGATTTACGGTTGAATCAAAAGAGGACAGCTTTACCAAGCACCACCAAAACCACGCCTCCATCATATCTGGAAGATTCTGATTGGATCAGTAAAAGCAATGTGTCATGTGGCTTAACCTTACGTGTAATCAGTCTCTAGTGGAAGCATTTAAAGTTATATTATTTATTATATTCTATAGGATTATAACATCAAGTAATTAATATTGTCTTGTCACAAATTGGTTCACATTTTATTATTGACTAACACTTCATTTGATTTGCTTATTAAAAATAGAATAGTAAACATAAATCCCAAAAACCATGTGTCTTCAGTGTCCATCACGGACAGCTGAGAAAGGCATATAATATCCTATACCTTCCAGAAATCCCTACCACTAGGGCTGCAACTAACGATTATTTTCATAATCGATTAATCAGTTGATTATTTTTTTGATTAATCGGTTTGTTATTGTTTAGCTATTTAACCTATACAAGTGATGAATACATTTCAGTTAAGAAAAAGAAAAACATAGGAGAATTGTGCAGTTGACTGCAATCTATTTTATTGCACATGAACACAGTCAGCGGTGTAAAATGAGCTAAACAGTGCAAAATATCAGTCCAGAATAATTTTTTGGCATCAAAATATAAGAGGTAAATTCCATAAAAATAATGTAGAATCTAGAATAGAGTTTGTAAGTGGTATGCATTGCTGGGGGGTGAGTGTCTTGTTCCCCATGTAGTTGTCCATCGCTTTTTTCTGCATAAGAAACACAAATAGACTGAAATAAGTACACATATAAAATAAAGCAGCACACACACTACAACACTAAATCAATATTATATTATTTGAATTAATTAACAATATACAGTGATAATTTATTTTGATAAAAATGCGTTGTGAGGCGTTTTACAGCGTTAGATAGTGAAACAGACTTTTAATAGTAAAAAAAAATGACTTTTTCTGAATTTCTCCTGTATTTAAAAATTGAAAGCTTACAACTATGCCACGTTATATTCACCTGGACACAGCTCGTCTGTATATTTTTCTCCGCGGAGTTGTCCTTTTTTGAATGAGGAACATAGTTATGGGTTTGTGCCGTTTTTCTCTTAACGAGAACATTCTTATAAACAGACGTGCTAAATTTGGCAAGCGCATGATTCACAACACGGAGATTCACGATTCCATTTAGTCAATCAGAAGTAGAACACCGTAGACTGACGCGGCAAAAAAAAAAACATGTTTAACATTCACTATAACGAACTCAGCTAAAACACTAAGTCCCAAATTTGATCTGCGTGTAGTGATGGACCACTATATTTAGCTTATTTTCTGTTACTTACCGGGCTGGCGCTTCCTCTGCTGCATCAGCCCCCACATGTTTTCGTCTAAAATGTTCACTTAGGGACGTCGTGCTTCCGTGCCATGCTAGATGGTTTTTGCATATATTGCAGGTCCCCCGTCTTTTCATGACATCTAGAGTGAAGTGCTCCCATACTCGTGAGGTTTTTGTCCGGGGTTTCTCTTCAGTTTTGTCGCTTCTATTTTTCTTCCGTATTTCTTCTTGTTCCGCCATCTCTCACAGCAAGATGAGCGTCAGTAACGTTATACGTCATGAAAACCGAGGGCACTTATTGGCTCGTTTCTTCTTCTACGGCTCCACTGGTAGATCAGTGGCTCATTACTGCCACACACTGGTGGCAAATTTAACAGATTTTAACCGATGTCAGATTGTGGTAAAAATAGACTATGTGGTAAAATGTGATTATTAAACAACTAATCGATGACTAAAAAAGTTGTTAACTATTTTAATAATCGATTATAATTGATTAAATCAATTAGTTGTTTCAGCTCTACCTACCACTGTTCCATTTGAACAAGCTGGGGACCCCTGCTCCATAATTGTTAAAAAAAAATGTTGTCAATCGTGTTGAATTAATTCCATTCAATTCAATTTTATTTATATAGCGCCAAATCACGACAAGAGTTGTCTCAAGGCACTTCACATAATAAACATTCCAATTCAGGTCAATTCATTCAGCCAATCAGAAAAAAGTTTCCTATATAAGTGCAATGATCTGAAGTTGTATATTTATACACTGTAATTAGATCTAAGTAATTAATCAGAAGTGGTTGTTTTTATCATCAGGGAGTTTACTTAAACACTGTATTGACTGAGAGACAAGAAAAGAGAGAGTTGGGATCGTTTAAGAATCTTTAATTTCTAAAATTATAAATTCTTACAATCTACCAGGACTATCTCAATGATGAATGCATATGGATTTGGATGTTTTGTGTTGGTGTGTGTGTGTGTGTGTGTTGTTCAGATTCTCTAGGCTGACGTAGCGAATCTGGTTGTTATGACTAGGCTACCACGAGGCTTCAGAAGCTGATGACATGAGTTGCCATTTTGCCGTATTTACGTACCCAGTGGAGCCTCCCGTTTTAGATCAGGAATTGCCAGGTCCTCGGACCTTCAGATGTACTGGAGCTGGTTGAAACAGCGGTCACAGCACACAACGCCCATCTGAAGGGTCGACTCAGGTAGCATCAGCAGGCGTCAACAAGTTCACTCTTATTTTGAAGGAACGCCGTCTTGTTGGTTCAAACGACAGAAATCTCCAGCTTGACAGTTCTCAGCTTAAAGTAGAAAGTACAGCTGGCCAGCCTGTAACTTTCTTAATGATGACGATGGAAATCCTTAGGACCTCCACATGAACGGAACTGAGGTTAACATGGAACTGAGTATAAAATGGCGTTGCCTTATTTTATATCCCCTAATTGTTTACAAATCTTAGTAAACCGGATTGGACGACTTTCATTAAACAACCCAGATTCTGTCCTATGACAGACGGAAGTTCTGATTGGTTGAAAACAATGTGTCATGCGTTTCCATGGTAATGTAGATCAGTCTGTCTGGTGCAGCCCTGTTTATTCATTAAACACATAACTCATGACATCTTTATTTCACAGATCATTCACCTGATTATTAATGATCAACAAATGCTTTGATTAGCTTATCACAAATAAAGTACTTTAATTAAAGGAAAGCGTTCTTCTCTTCTTCTGTCTCTTCTCCTGGAATGTAAACATACTGAACCAAGCGTCCGACCTTGGCGATGTTACTGTGTGAAGGGGCAGCTGTTAAGGGCAGACCATTATAAGATTCATAACACTACATAAGGAACCCAGCTAATTGCATCGAGTCACTGACTAGTGTCAGTGCCTTTACTGCAATCCTCATACTAAGCAAGCATGCAGCGACAGTGGAGAGGAAGACTCCCTTTTAACAGGAAGAAAGCTCCAGAGGATCCTGGCTCAGTATAAGCAGCCATCCTCCACGACTCACTGGGGATGGAGAAGACAGAGCAGACACACACACACACACACACACACATACACACACGCGCGCACACACACACACACACACACACACACACACACACACACACACATACACACACACGCGCACGCACACATACACAAACACCAAGTAATGTTTCTATGGTTAGGGTTAGGGTTTCGGAGTTTCATAAACACATGAGACACCATTTTGTCAATCCACACATACTCTTGATGAGACCTCCATACAGATCCAGAATGTCAGGTTCTCGGACCCCCCTTTCGGTACAGGAGCCGGTGAAACAGCGTCAGCAGTACGACAAACTAGTCTTTGGATTGTCTCCAGGTAAAAAGCGACAGGTGGTTCACAGCGTCAGATGGACCCCCTTTGGGTCAGTGAGTTCAGCTTTTATTCTGAAATTAACCATTGCTTGGTTGGTAAAATGGAACAGATTTTATCCAGCTTGTTGGTTCTCGGCTTAAAAAGGAAGTCCGGATGGCCGGTCCGATACTTGGCTTAGCATGCGGTGAACTCCAGTGAGATCTTGAGAACTGAACTTAAGATGGCGTGGGGACTGGTTTTATTAATCTGGGTGTTTTGATTTATGGTCGAATCAAAGTTGGCAGATTTATAAACACCACAGAGACTATGCCACACTTCAGAAAGGAAAGTTATGATTGGATGAGTAAAAAATGTGTCATGCATTTACATTACATGTCATCAGAATGTCTAGTGCAGCTAGATTAAAATCATATTACGTATTAAAGCATATTAATCATAACATTGTCATTTCACAGAGTAGTCAACATTATCTTATTGACTAAAACTTTGATTAGCTTTATTGAAAATAGAGTTCTTTGATTTATTAAAAGGAAAGTCCTTTATCTTCATTCTTCTCTTGAGCTGGAAAGGAAGCAGTTTAGAAGCAAATGCATGACCTTGAGGCAGTCTCATGCAGATTAGTTCTGTGTCAGAGGCATCTGTGGAGAGAGGGTAAATAACCTTTGGTGGAATGGTACCTCCATCACGCTACACCTCTCTCCCCTTCTCACTGCTAACAACACCGTGACACGTTTAAAAACAGGGGAAATTGGATGTGTACTCACTAAGCAAATTCTTTTCAGATGGTCACATCTAATGCTTTTACTCCCAGCTGTGGAAATTTTCTCCATTCAGACATAACTTTTACCGGCCCGGTTAGTGGTAACTTGTTCAAACAGCTGATGGCTCTGGACACTGATTGGTTATTTTTTTGTCTAGTCCTGTCTGTTCCATTGGTTGATTGGTTCTTTTTTTTTGTGGCCTCCTGTCTATTCCATTTTCTGATAGGATTTTTGTTTCTGTTAGTTTTCATTGTTTTTTTTAATTTGTCAATGAACATGTTAATCAATATTCATCATAATTTAGTCTGTTTAGTCGTCCAGATCGAGAAGTAACATCAGATTCTGATCAAATCTGTAACCACATGATCAGATCTGGACATCCCTTGAAAACACAGAAGAGCAGCAAAACAAGAGGCAGAAAGTACAACAAAACATCAGCCATTACAGACCACTGTACAAGAGAAGAGCATAATAGCACACAGGTTATAAACAGAGAACAACAGAATTACAAAAGATAGATTATAGAAGCAATCAAAATTACGAGAGGTGGACCCAGGACAATGAATAAGGATGAAGGAGTGTACACACTGGACCATGGGGCATGGTGATCCATGAGGAGGGTGCGAGCAGTAGAGGGCACCAATGTCCTATAGATAAATGGAGACGGAAGTGGCACCAACAATGGCAAAGCTCTGAAGAAGGCAACATCAGTGTAGGGTTCAGTTGATGTTAAACGTAGCATTGACAGTCTGGACACTTTTAAAACTCTTATTTAAAGCTACTTTTACATAAATCTTTTGTTTTTTTATTTTTAACTCAAATTTGTAATCATCTTTCATTGGTTTTATGGTATTTTATAATTGTATGACTTAGCTGTTCTGATTTGAATCTATTTGTTTAACCCTCCCACTGTCTTTAGGGGTGACCCCGCAAGGAAAGTTGACCGTTGAGCAGAGTTGATGTTTATCCCTTGGGTCCATGTGGCAGGGGTGAGGAGTGAGCACCACCTCACCCCAGCCACGTGGAGGATCATTCCAAAGTCGGGGCACAACAGTCTGGAAGGAGCGATCACCTCGACTTTTATATCTCGACTTTGGAACTTCTAGAAGGTTCTGGTGGGTGGACCTGAGGGCTCGGGTTGGAGAATAAGGCGTTAACAGTTCAGTAGTATAAGGAAAAGCTTGACCATGTAGAGCCCTGAAAGTTAGTCAAGATTCTAAAATGAACTCTAAAGTTAACGGGTAACCAGTGCAGAGACATTAGAATAGGAGTGATGTGTGCTCTTCTGTTTGCTCCAGTTAGGCGACTCGCTACAGAGTTCTGGACCAACTGAAGGCGGTCAAGGGCTTTTTTGTTAAAACATGTGAAGAGTGTGTTACAGTAATCTAGACGGGGGGAGATAAAGGCATGGAGAACCATTTCAAGTATGAACTTGAATAACATAATAAACATCATAAACATCTCTTCATGTGATCTGCACCTCTAAACTCTCATTTCTTATCTTTTCCGTCCACAAATAAAACGCTTGCTGCATATATTCGTCAGAGCCGGATTAACGCAAAGGCAAAGTAGGCACGTGCCTTGGGCCTGATTGGCTAGATGGGGCCCAGACAGAGGGACAAAATAAAAAATAAAATGTACAAATGTCCTATGATAGTGTAGCGGGCCAGGGCTGTTCGGGGTTTGTTCTGTTATCACAGTTCTGTTATCCCCAGTGAGTCGTGGAGGATGGCTGCTTATACTGAGCCAGGATTCTCTGGAGGTTTCTTCCTGTTAAAAGGGAGTTTTCCTCTCCACTGTCGCTGCATGCTTGCTTAGTATGAGGATTGCTGTATAGTCACTGACACTAGTCAGTGACTTGATGCAATTTGCTGGGTTCCTTATATAGGAAACATTATTTCTGATTGGCTTAATGAGCTGTGAATTGGAATGTTTATTATGTGAAGTGCCTTGAGACGACTCTTGTCGTGATTTGGCGCTATATAAATAAACTTGAATTGAATTGAATTGAGTTATGTGTTTGTTGTCATGTTGCTATGGTGACGGGTAACGCGCTCTCTCGGCGACTGTTTTTCCGGTGAGAGCGCGCCTTTTTGGGTTGTTGTTGCTGTGGCCGCGCTGAGGTGTGTAAGATTAAACGGGTGCTCCCAAAGAAACCTCTGTCTCCTCCGTGACTGAGCTCGCCACAATAGAATTTGTAGATAGTACTCCTATCTACAGTTTATTTCAATATTAATTAATTAATTAATTAATTAATTAATTAATTAAAAATAGTGACAATATTTATCTTAACCATAGACTGTTACATTAGCTACGTCACATTAACATTTACAGACGTTTCTGTCGGGCAATTCGGGCAGCCGCCCGACAGCTGCGAATCTGCTCGAGTCAGCAGAGCCAGAGGTCGGGCCCGAGCAAGACCTGTTGTTTATCTTTGTACTCCTTTAGTCACGGGTGAATAGACGTTCATATTTTCAGAATTTTTCCACGAGGGTTTCTTTAGGCAAGGCAAGGCAGCTTTATTTGTATAGCACCTTACAACAGTATAAAACCGACCAAAGTGCTTAACAGAAATTAAAAACATAAAAACTAAAAACTAAAGCTTAAGAACTAACACTAAAAACACTAAAAAGACTCTCATGCTGAGTTAAAAGCCAAATCATAAAAATGGGTTTTCAAAAGAGATTTAAAACTAGACAGAGAAGAGGCCGACCTAATGCTCAAAAGCAGCTCATCCCAGAGCCTAGGGGCCACTACAGAGAAAGCCCTGTCACCTCTGAGCTTCCGTCTTGTTTTTGGGACTTCCAGGAGCATCTTATCAGCCGACCTCAGAGATCGTGCAGGGGAGTAAAAAACCAGCAGCTCAAAGAGGTAATCTGGAGCAAGGCCTTGCAAAGACTTAAAAGCCCATAAAAGCACCTTGTACTGGATTCTAACACAAACAGACAGCCAGTGCAGCGAGGCCAGGACAGGAGTAACATGCTCCATCTTTCTGGTCCCAGTGAGCAACCGTGCAGTAGCATTCTGCACCAACTGAAGACGCGAGAAGTGGGCTTGTGAAACACCAAGGTACAAAGAATTACAATAATTAAGCCTTGATGCAATAAAACCCTGAATTAATGTTTCTGAATCATTTTTAGACAGCAAGTTATTTACTTTGGCATTCCTTCTTAATTGATAAAAACTAGATTTAGTCACTGCACTGATCTGCCTGTCCATGTCACGTTCAGGATGGGGGAGGTGGAAACCAAAATGCAGAACCCAGAACGACTCAAGGCAGGAGAAGTCTTCAGAAATAAATCCTTTGTTTTAAAGGAGGATGTGCCAAAGTCCAAAAGCACTAAAAAAATGAACCAAACTTAATCTTACTGAATGAACCAAATCAAACAGAAACTCATTCATGAGCACAGACTAGGAAGACACGAGGACAGAAACACGCTGACGAATGCAATAAACCAACAAACACAGAGTGACAAGACAAGGCTTTTAAACACAGAGGGAGGTAATCAGGGAAACAGGTGGCAGGTGTGAGGAGTGTGAGCTGAGGAGAAACTGGTGGAATCAATTAACTAAATGGGAAGGGAAAGAGCTTGGCAGGAGGGCAGATAAACATTAACCTATAAAACATAAAACCTAAAAGACAGAGGGCAAATATAAACCACTAATAACCAGATGGGTGAGGAGAACTAATCTAAAGACAACTAGGAAAACCAGGGAGTGACTAGGAGGACACAAGAGGAGAGCCTGGAGTGGGAACAGGAGGGGGCTGGGGAGCAAAGGGACACAGAGCATGACAGTCCAAGACAAGATCCCCATCCAGCACAACACCCAGAGAAGTGGGAGACTGAATCTGAGCTCTTAATGTGTTCAGTGTCTGCCGCTAAATATCTTTTGACTTTTTGAACTGGCAAAAATGGTGCTGTTGATGAATTTACAGGAAGCAGCATCCTGACCAATCACAAGCTTGAAGTGTCTATCACTTTCGACAGATTGTTAAAAAATGGGGCATGTCTGTCAGTCTGAGAGCTCATGCGCCATTGCGTAATGGTGTTGTGTGTCTCCGTCCCAACGCAGACAGAGTACTATACATTAGGCTTACGGGAGAGCCCAGACACCCAGTGGAAAATCATTTTGGCCGCTTGTATCCGCAGTCTCAATCTTTAGGTTTCTACCCAAAGCTTGTGATCATAGATGAGAACAGGAGTGTAGATCGACTGGTAAATGGAGACCGTAGCCTTCTGGCTCAGCTTTCTCTTCACCATGACAGATCAGTACAACGCCCACATTACTGCAGACACAGCACCAATCTGCCTGTGTATCTTGTGCTGCAGCTTTCCCTCACTCGTGAACAAGACTCCAAGATACTTAAACTCCTCCACTTGAGGCAGAACCTCGTCCTTCTCTGACTTGAGACCATAAACCATGGACTCAGAGGAGCTGAATTAGAATAATAGTTACTGGTTAAGATAATGGTGTTACAATGACGAGTTACTACCCATCACTAATAATGAAATGGAGTCTAAACTACCTCAGGTGCTAGAGTGTTGTAGCCTGGCAAGCCAGACTAAATAAATGTATTATTTAGTCTGCCAACGCTCCATTGACGGCTCTTGGTTGTGGGGCGGGTTCTACCGTTGTCTTTCAAATGATCTCCGCATGCTACTGGACAATGAATGTGGCATAGGCCGTGTTCGAGTTGAGCAGCGCCTCGCCTGGAAAACAGACGAGAGCAGGCGGAAGCAGCAGGGGGAGTGGCTGAAAGCCGGCATTTAAGTTGGACAGATTTCCCTACATGTGTAGCTCAGGGGTGACGATGGCTGAATATATCACGTTAAGAGTTCATACTTGTTTAATTATTTATTTTAATTCTGGTGCCTGTTAGCAGCTGAAACACATCCTCACGTGCTTGTGGATATCATATATTGTATATGGAGACCTGACTGTAATAATAAGTAAAGGTTATCAGCTGTAGCTTCAGTGTGCTCATAGGAAACGTGACAACAGAACACAAATCACATTTCTCTTTATGGCCTATATAGTTGTCATCATCAAAGTAACATGATATACAGAATACATGTGACCAACTAACATTTCATGTTCTACCACCGGATGTTTGGATCAAAATATGAATCAATCAGATCTTAGATCAGGTGAGAGCCAGGCGTTTCCCGTCATCCCCTAGGTTTTGCAGCCGGTGGAGAGCAACTGCAGCGTCTTGCTCCAAAATCTGCGGCCGCCTTGATCTCACGAGGTTATTTTTGCCTATGTAGGCATGACATCAGAGCAAGTCTGCGTCGTCTGACACAAATCTAACTGGCATGCACTGCTTGCCGATCACCGCTGGTCTGCGCAGAACTGGCTCATCTTGAACACAGCCCTACTCTTGTTTCACTCTGTTGCATCATCCCACCCTCCAGGCATATAGAGTGCCCTGATTGGCCCACAAAGCGGATAAAGCTCTGTGGTTTGTTCACTAAGCAGATAGAGCGCTATGATGGCCCACCATTATGGACCAATCACAGCTCTTTATGTGTTTGAAACCCCTCTAGAGAGCTGTGATTGGCCAGCCAGAATGCTGTTGGGGCTGCAGAGGTTCCAGTGGAGCATTCCTAGACCAAACTTTGCAAAGCAAGAATTTGGTCTAGTTCACTAGGCTAAGAGTGTTGTGCATGACAATGTGTCCTGCACCTTGAGGAAGATCAAAAGGTAGTGAGTGCATAAACAAGTTGGATCTTAGAACATTTCTGAATAGATTCTGAAGGTAGCAAATGCAGCTACTGCCTGAAGTTCACACACATATGGCTGACCACAACCTGCATTTCTGATTGTGTTTATTCTTTCTTCTAGTGCCGTCAGAGATGCCTGGTGGGTTTTCCACCCAAGGCTGGTTGATAGGTCTCATTAGTGCCATACTGCTGCTGATATTGATACTGCTCATTCTCTGTCTCATTAAAAGCAGACGGGGTGGAAAATATTCAGGTACAAATATGGATTATCCAGCATAGAAACTTGTGATTTAGAAGATTACTGATGTACAATGCTTTATTTCCCACAGTGAAAGAAAAAGAAAAGACTGAGTTGGGTTCTGAAGTGTGTCCAGTGAAAGAGGAGCTCTACAGGTGGGTCAGCTCAAGCAAAAATCATTCTATATATGGTATATTTCTCAACTGAACATTCATATCTGTAATATTAATAATTCAAAGTTATGAATATTAATTTTATTATTATGATTGGAAATCCAAAATTGCAACTGATCAGTATTGTATGTAGAGCTGAAACAACTAATCGATTTAATCGATTATTAAAATAGTTAACAACATTTTTAGTCATCGATTAGTTGTTTAATAATAACATTTTACCGCATAAAGTCTATTTTTACCACAATCTGACATCGGTTACAATCTGTTAAATTTGCCGCCAGTGTGTGGCAGTAATGAGCCACTGATCTACCAGTGGAGCCGTAGAAGAAGAAACGAGCCAATAAGTGCCCTCGGTTTTCATGACGTAACACGTTACTGACGCGCATCTTGCTGTGAGAGATGGCGGAACAAGAAGAAATACGGAAGAAAAATAGAAGCGACAATACTGAAGAGAAACCCCGGACAAAAACCTCACGAGTATGGGAGCACTTCACTCTAGATGAAAAGACGGGTGACCTGCAAAATATGCAAAAACCATCTAGCATGGCACGGAAGCACGACGTCCCTAAGTGAACATTTGAGACGAAAACGTGGGGGCAAATGCAGCAGAGGAAACAACTACCCCTGACTGCATCCCGGAGATCAGGGCGGGGCTAAATGTGGGCGGGGTCAAATGTTTAGAGGTAGGCGGAGACAACAATTTGACTCCTGCGTCCTGCCCCTCTCTCAATGGAACCAGGAAACCGCTATGCTGCTATGTGTGTGTGCAATGCTGTAGCCGGGACAGAAGGAAGTAGCTGCCAAAATGGAGGTAAGCCAGGAATTTTCTTTCTCTATTTTAACAATATCGAGGACCAATGTTGGGCGAACGTTTTATAAACGTGGAAATTAAAGGTTTTTTTTCCCATTATGAGTTTTAGATGACACATATAGCCTATTTTACACATGCGGGGCGACTTACTTTTGAGGAGAAATGTTTACAGGGTTCCCGCGGAGTCTTAAAAGCATTGAATTTATGAATTTGAAAGTAATACCTTTAAAAGACTGGAGAAACCCTTCAATTTTGGCATCTGGGTCTTAAAATTTGTGTTGGATGTAAGTTTTCTCTACTGCATTTTTCTTCTGAAGTTCATCAAAATATTCCAAACAAGTGATGACATGAAGAGAAGCACTAGTATTAATAAAGGCCATTTTTAGACATTTATTTCAATTTTGTGTCTTTACTGTTTGCACTGTTGCTTTTATACAATAGAAATACTGCAAGAAATTAGGGTAATAAAATTAACAATAATAGAAAAAACGTCTTAAAATTAAAATAAAATATAGGCAACAAAAATGATTGTTAAGGTTCTAATGTCAAACCAGATCGGTTATATTTTTAACCATTTGTTTAAAAATATAACCGATCTTCTACCAAGTGCCCACCCAGTGTTTTGTCAAAATATATTGGTAAAGATGTATAGATAGATAAATGAAAACTAGTTCAATAATTTTATTTTATTTATTTACTTTTTTGCTGATAGTGCCGTGAAATAGGTATTAATTTTCTATATGGCTTTAGAAAGATCTTAAACAGACTTAAATTTAAGTTGAAGAAACCTGTAGGAACACTTTTATAGCTTTGGGGAGATATGTTGTGTGGTCATGATTACTTTTTGGTGGAAAATATATTTTACATGGGGAAATATGTTAGTTTTTTAAGCTTTTTATGTTCGTATCTGAGTTCTACACCTGATGGGCTTTATTATTATGGTTAGAGTGCTAATCTGATATGTGTAATTATATAAACGTTTTGCTCAGTCAAGTGTCAACAGAATAACATGAATGTTTTCATAGTGAATGAATGTTGTCATTGTATCACCAAGGTCTGAGGAAGACAGAGTGCAGGCACGAAAAAGACGGAGAGAGGAAAGAGTAAAACAGGTGAGAGACAATTTGATTATTTCTTGTAGTTTAACTGTTGCTTGCAGACTGAAGCATAGTTCCTTCACTTATTTCAGGGCCTGGAAGTGGTCCCGCCTAAGAAGTCCTGCCATACTGAATGAGTCTGTGCAGCATCAGGTATTGTTCAAACAAGTATTATTGTACACAACCCCCAAGGTTGTCGAAATGGGATGTGGGAAGATTCAAGATTCAACCTTTTGTCATATGCACAGCTAGAAAAACACGCTTTCTGCACAATGAAATTCTTACTTTGCCAAGATTAGAAAATTAAGACTGTTCCAGACAGAGCACTTTTTTTTCAAAGCAAGTTTTTCAGTCATTTCTCTATTTTCATTAAACCAGAATACTAAGCAACTGATCTTTTTTACAACTTGCACTGTTAATATGCTTTTTATGAACCACAATCTTTTTCCTTTCTAGCAGAGGCTGAGAACTTGCTGGAACTGGACACAGGGAACAGAGTACGTTTTATATTGTCGGCTTTTCTTGTGTCATTGTTTCTTCTCCAACCTCTATTTTAATTAGAGGTGTCAAATAATTCCATTACTTGCAAATAATTTTTTACAGCCATGATTAACATGTTATATATTTTAATTATGTTAATGATTTTTAATCTACTGCTTCTTTATGGGACTTTTAAATAAACCAATTTCTTTTCTTTTACGCTTCTTGCTGGTGTTCTTGAAGGGTTGATGTAAACTCATAAGTTGAAGGGTTGACGTTACAGTGACAAGACCGGTGAGAGATTAGCTGCAGCAGTGTTTATTTCAGCGACCTTGTTATCTTTACTCCGTTTTTTTCACCCTTCTTGCAACTTTTTCCAAAGTTATTGTTACCATTTGGATGTAATGGGTGTGTCACTGAGCATCAAGGCTGCTGACAGCATCTCTCCTGTATCAGACGCACCTCCGTGCTGCAGTTTGGAAAGACCACAGCATCAGCTGTTTGGCTAGCTGTTAGCATTGAAAATAAGGCTTATATTATGTACAGTTATTAGATTAAATTAAAAGATTAGATTACTTACAGATCATACATAATTAATGTAAAATATGTTTTTAATCTCTTGACAGCAGTAATTTTAATATTGTCTTTATTTTTTATTAGGAGAATTCTCTGCTTGAGGACACCTTTGAGGCAGCAAGGTGGTGTACCACAAGGTCCTTCAAAGGAAACATTTCCCTTCCCCAGGTCATCACCATGGACAGGGAAGCTTGCCGGAGGGCAGTGGAGAGGTTATGCTTCTGTGATGGCCTGGATGAAGAGGAGATGAACGATTGCAGGGAACCGTTCCTGTTCATGTTTAGTTTTCAGTCAGACTATGAGGAGTTCTGCAGAGAAATTGAGGAAAACAGGAAGATGAAGGTGTTTTCTGGTTTTGAAATGCCATAGTACAGCGGTGTCACAGTTTTTGCATTCTTTTTCCTCCTCACGTTGTTTTTTTGGAGGTTCTCTTGTCTTTTGTGTACTTTTTGGTTCGTTTGCTTGTACTTATTTTTTTATTCCTGTGTTGGCTGTTTGCTCTATTAAATTTACCTTTTTTGAAAAATTTAGTCTGCATTCTTGGGTGTCTCACACAATGTCTCACCACCCTGCCTCAAACCCTGGCATGTTTTAAGAAGTATCAGCACAATTTAAGTCTCTGGTCCTCTTAATGTAGCTGATATAACGGAGTGTACAACAAATTTACCCGTGTCTGTCTGTACTGTTTTACACTCACTTGGGAAATGACTATTAAAATAAAGGCAGCATTGATAAAATCAATTATTAAAATGGTTTTGACAGGTTTAAAGAATAGTCTATCAAATGCCTGAACCTTTTATGTAGGTAACAAAAGTATAGCTAAAAGACACAAATACCTATGTGCTATAAATACACATACCATACAAAAGTAGAAGAAAGAATAAAAATATCAGAACAGATTGGATCAAAAAAGGCACCTGTAATTATCTGCTCTTTAAAATTATCATGACATCCAGCAAACAAGCCATTTGATTACCAATGTTATGCTTTACATGGGTTTTGTGGGTTTTTAGGGCTTTCAAATCCTTAGAAGGGGCTACTCGCGGTTTCCTGGTTCCATTGAGAGAGGGGCAGGAGTCAATAGTTGTCTCCACCCACCTCTAAACGTTTAACCCCGCCCACATTTATCCCCGCCCCGATCTCCGGGATGCAGCCAGGGGCTACTCAGAGGAAACGCCAGCCCGGTAAGTAACAGAAAATAAACAAGCTAAATATAGTGGTCCATCACTACACGCAGATCAAATTTGGGACTTAGTGTTTTAGCTGAGTTCATTATAGTCAATGTTAAACATGTTTTTTGCCGCGTCAGTCTACGGTGTTCTATTTCTGATTGACTAAATGCAATCGTGAATCTCCTCCGTGTTGTGAATCATGCGCTTGCCAAATTTAGCACATCTGCCGACCCCTGAGCTGGGGCATGTGCGGAGGACGGACACACACACACACACACACACACACACACACACACACACACACACACACACACACACACAAGCAAAATATACTTGTTTTCAATTACGTTTATTGGGCCCACTTACATTTTCTTAGGCCCACCCACAAATGAGTTTCTGACTACGCTAATGGTGACTTTTGACAGACTTCTCTGAGCTCCGCAGCCATTACACTTTTCACCTCGCGCACCCCCTAGCGGCAGCTCCACACTTTGGGAATCCCTGCTCTAAAGACTTGATGATTTCCTCTAACTCCTGAACACGTTTGTTTTCTGTTTTTTTCCTATGTGATGAGAAAGAGATTATTTTACCTCTCATCACTGCCTTTCCTGCCTCCCAAAGAATAGGTGCTGATGTTCCAGGCAGGTCATTATGTTCTAAATATAAAGCCAACTCCTTTTAAAAAAAATCAATAAAACCTTCGTCTTTAAGCAGTGATGTATTAAACCTCCAGTTTTTGCTTGGTGGGATTGTCTTCTTATTTACCAGAGTTAATGGAAACCGGAGCATGGTCGCTGACAGCTATGGGGTGTATCTCAGTGTCTGAAATGTCAGCCAACAATGAGCTGCTGACTAGAAAATAATCCAAACATGAATGAGAGTGATGGACGTGCGAAAAAAAGTATACTCTCTACGGTTAGGATGAAGAGATCGCCATGCATCACAAAGCCCATAATCACTCATGTACTGTTTAACTATATTAGTGGATAGCCAATTGCGCTGAGTCCCAGCTGTACTGAGCCTGTCTGTTAAGGAATTCATCCAAAAATTAAAATCACCTCCAAGTATACAAGTGCTGGCCAGTAAATTAGAATATCATCAAAAGGTTGAAAATATTTCAGTAATTCCATTCAAAACGTGAAACTTGTACATTATATTCATGCAATGCACACAGACCAATGTATTTCCAATGTTCATTACATTTAAATTTGATATTCATAAGTGACAACTAATGAAAACTCCAAATTTGGTATCTCAAAAAATTAGAATATTCTGAAAAGGCTGAATATAGAAGACACCTGCTGCCACTCTAATCAGCTGATTTACTCAAAACACCTGCAAAGGCCTTTAAAAGGTCCCTCAGTCTTGTTTTGAAGGCACCACAATCATGGGGAAGACTTCTGACTTAACAGCTGTCCAAAAGACAATCATTGACACCTTGCACAAGGAGGGCAAGACACAAAAGGTGATTGCTAAAGAAGCTGGCTGTTCGCAGAGCTCTGTGTCCAAGCACATTAACAGACAGGCGAAGGAACGGAAAAAATGTGGTAGAAAAAAGTGTACAAGCTCTAGGGATAACCGCACCCTGCAGAGAATTGTGACGACAAACCCATTCAAAAATGTGGGGGAGATCCACAAAGAGTGGACTGCAGCTGGAGTCAGCGCTTCAAGAACCACCACGAGGAGACTCATGAAAGACATGGGATTCAGGTGTCGCATTCCGTGTGTCAAGCCACTCTTGAACAAGAAACAGCGCAAGAAGCGTCTCGCCTGGGCCAAGGACAAAAAGGACTGGACAGATGCTGAGTGGTCCAAAGTTATGTTTTCTGATGAAAGCAAGTTCTGCATTTCCTTTGGAAATCAAGGACCCAGAGTCTGGAGGAAGAGCGGAGAAGCACAGAATCCACGTTGCATGAGGTCCAGTGTAAAGTTTCCACCGTCAGTGATGGTGTGGGGTGCCATGTCATCTGCCGGTGTTGGCCCACTCTGTTTCCTGAGGTCCAGGGTCAATGCAGCCGTCTACCAGGAAGTTTTAGAGCACTTCATGCTTCCTGCTGCTGACCAACTTTATGGGGATGCAGACTTCACCTTTCAACAGGACTTGGCACCTGCACACAGTGCCAAAACCACCAGCACCTGGTTCAAGGACCATGGTATCCCTGTCCTTGATTGGCCAGCAAACTCGCCTGACCTTAACCCCATAGAAAATCTATGGGGTATTGTGAAGCGGAGGATGCAATACGCTAGACCCAACAATGCAGAGGAGCTGAAGACGACTATCAGAGCAACCTGGGCTCTCATAACACCTGAGCAGTGCCACAGACTGATCGAGTCCATGCCACGCCGCATTACTGCAGTTATTGAGGCAAAAGGAGCCCCGACTAAGTATTGAGTGCTATACATGCACATTCTTTTCATGTTCATTCTTTTCAGTTGGCCAACATTAGAGAAACAAACATTTTTTCATTGGCCTTTAGAATATTCTAATTTTCTGAGATACCAGATTTGATGTTTTCATTGGTTGTCACCTATAAATATCAAAATTAAACGTAATAAACATCGGAAATACATTGGTCTGTGTGCATTGCATGAATATAATGTACAAGTTTCACGTTTTGAATGGAATTACTGAAATATTTTCAACCTTTTGATGATATTCTAATTTACTGGCCAGCACTTGTAAGTGGACAGTCCAAGTGTTCGGAGAGTACAGAGAAAAAATTATGAAAGAATGGAGGGTCATCAATATTTGGACAGTATATGCTGACGATACATAAGCGTTGGTTCTGTACAGATATTTTTAACATTATAAATCTACCTTCTGGATCAAAGACTGTGTCCAATACTGTGAAATTGATGTTTTTGTGTATTAAAATAGCTACACCTCTTTGCCTAGAGTTATAGCAGGCAGAGAACATGCTGGGAAACTCAGGTGTTTTAAGTTCATCTGCAGATGTGGCAGATCTATGAGTCTCTTGTAACAATATTACGTCTGCTTGCACTCTCTTTAGCTGATCAAAAATTTTTAATCTCTTCTCTCTATAGCCAGCCCCATGTATGTTCCATGAGACAAACCTTAGTGCACCCATAGATGTGTGTGTGAGTAGCTATAATATGACGCCTTCATGTGTATGAGATAAGTAATTAAACGCATACATTAATCTTATAGTAAATAATAATAACAAGGGTATTGTTATAATCATTATTATCATTTGCAACATTAAATATAATAATAATAGTAGTAAAAAAAACAATAAAAAAAATAAAAAAAGTCCCCCACAACATTAATATAAAAATATTAATGCTGATAATGATAAAGTAAAAATAAATGCAAAAAAACAAAAATAATAATAACAATAACAAAACAAGCCCAACAGTGTTTTGATTGTGCAATGAAACGCCTTACGCCGTGGACACACCGGCCGCGAAGCGCAGAGAAGCGAATCGCTCACGAAATTCGGCCGCTCCTCGCCGCTCCTCAGTTCAGATCAGACGCGCCCCAGTCGAGGCGCACCTCGGCTCGGCTATAGTTTTTCTTTTAAACAATTGGTGTCCTCCATTTCCTCTCTGCCTTTTCTCAGCTCTTTTCCTCTACGTTTGTGTGTGTGTGTGTGTGTGTGTGTGTGTGTGTGTGTGTGTGTGTGTGTGTGTGTGTGTGTGTGTGAACCTATGGTATGAGTTGTTTCTGCCAGTTGAATCTCTTTTGGAACCCGCTCCAATTCTGCAGCTGTATCCTAGCAGTTTCTTCCGAAATGGGTACATAAATAACCGTGTTTTTAAGGGGTCGTACAGCTCCTTGTGTTTCTCAACTTCCATAATTAATTTAAAGTCATCCATATTAACTGTTTGCCTCAGACTTTCTGCCTCTCTGTCCTGTTTGCTCCGGTGAAAAGACACCCAAAACCACACACCCCTTCACGTGGTCACACATGCACACAAGTTCGATGTGTGTGTGTGTGTGTGTGCGTGTTCGTGTGGTTTTTCTGTAGTGTCTGATTACGAACACATTTGACTAGTGGGGAATTTTATTTTGAAATGCTTTATTTTGTTAACTTTACCGGCCTGCCTCTTATGTCTAGGTTTGACTTCCTGCCAGAATTGACGCGATTCACCCGCGGCTCGCAAAAAAAATAGAGCCGACGCCGAAATGATCACTGCACGGCGTGGGCTGGAGCGCCGGCGCGAGGCGATTCGCGGTGCTTCGGCGGCCCATGTGGTCTATAGAATTGCTTAACAAGGGCGCCGAATGAAGGCGGTCCCATTTTCGCGGCGCTTCCACGGCCGGTGTGTCCCCGGCGTTAGGCTACTTATCTGTGTGACTGCGTATGGAGTCTATGTGTGTGTGTGTGTGACTGCGTATGGAATCTGTGTGTGTGTGTGTGTGTGTGTGTGTGTGTGTGTGTGTGTGTGACTGCGTATGGAGTCTGTGTGTGTGTGTGCGTGCTTGTGTGTGTGTGTGTGCGCGCGTGCAAGTTGTGTGCTGCAGTGTGGAAAGGGAAAAAAATTGTGCCATGCAGATGTAAAAATCCAGAAGCAGATAAAAAAAGGGAAATAAATGAATTATAAAGGTTAAAAAGAGAAAAAAAGAAGAAAGAACAGAAAAAGTGTTGTGGGTGTGAGGTGGTGAGGGAATAGGTGAACATTTCTAAATGGATCTAGCAGCTATAAATCCTGACATGTTCAAACCCAGTGAGTGCTTTTAATAACAATAAAGTTGTACCTGAAGTTTGTCTAATAAAGTCAGTCTGTTACTCCTCGTTCTCTGTAGATCTTACCGTCAACAAACAGTTTATCCACGGAGATCACAGCCCGCTTCCCATCCTGGATGAACTTCTTGCGCAGCGGGAAGAGAACTCGGCGGCGATCCAGAATTTCCTTAGGAAACTGGTCGTTAACGCTGTAGTCTTTACCTTTAAGCTCTCTCCCGCGGCTTTTAACAAGATCTTTCTGCTTAAAGTGCTCAAATTTTGCCACGATGGGACGAGTTCTTCTGCTGTCTGTTCTCCTGGCTCAAAGGCGATGTACCCGATGAAAGTTGATGTTTCTAACAGTTTCCTCAGGTATCTTCATGTGGGTGTGGAGAAAGTTCTTGATGGTTTTTTCGCAATCCTCCGCTTCTCCTCCGGTCTGCTTTGAAAGGCCTGCGAACACCAGGTTATCTCTCATGCTGCGTGACTGGAGATCCAGAACCGTCTCCTTTAGAACTTTGTTGTCCTGGGAGATCCGATCTATTCCTGCAGTTAAGGAGGAAACCGATTCCCGCAGAGACGCGTTCTCAGCCGCGAGACGCTCCACCTGCTCCTGGCTAAACTCCAGAGATGTTCGGAGGTCCTGGAACTCCTTGTGAAGCACCTCAAGCAGGTGGAGTCGTCCCTCAAATCCCAGAAGCCGTTTATCTATGGACTGTAGTAAATCTAAGACATCCTTATGGGGAGATGAGGTCTCGGGCGAGTCCTGGGGACGGCTCCTCTTGGCGTTTCCGCCTCAGCTGCTGCTGCTTTCTTCGGTCCCATGACAAAAAATTCAAAAACCTCGTCAATATATGTTTGCAAATTTTCCAGATTTTCTCCACTTACCTCCAGGTTGAGTGAGTTATATTTACCAGATTTATTAATTTTTTTGCATTGTCAGTGAGTAAATTAGGCAAAAATCTGTCTTAATTGTTTGTGGAAGTTGATTAACAAGCTGCCATCTGCTTCAAGACGCCGCCGTGTGTCCGGTGATCGGGCCATCAGCGCATGCGCATGCTCACTGAATCATCTCTGGTCTGATTTAAAATAATAACCTACATCTATAAATCCATCTAGAACCGCACCACTACTTCTGGACTCCAGACGAGTCCCGTTAGCATGACTGCAGCAAAACTGCTAACCGTGTTAGCTCCGGTAAGGAAAGAACAAGTCCTTTGGGAAAGCTAACACACACACACACACACACACACACACACACACACACACACAGATGTAATCTAAAAGATTATCTCTATATTTCAACATTAGAACCTCCATGACATCCTGGATTAGTGCAAACAACGAACGACTAAGAGAGCCCTGCACTGAAGCCCTAGGCCCTCGGGTCGGCCCGGCCCGACAGTCCTCGGGCCGGGCTTCGGGCCAACGACTGTGTAATTACGTCGGACACGGGCCGGGCCAGGCGCCTTTATTTTTAATCGAATTCATTAAAAAAATTGAAACACAAATGCAGCAGTAGAGCCCTGCGCAGGACTGTTTTCTTCATCCCGCTGCTGCCCGCTCCCGCTGAATTTATGACAATTGCCGCCTGCAACTGCAACGTGTGTGTTACACTCCCGCCCGCACCTGCAGCGTGCATGTCTACTCCCACCCGCAACCGCAAAACTCGGAGAAATTATTACCTTGCAATAAAAGAGATGTATTGAGTTTGCGTCCTCTCTGGTCCTGGAGAAAACATGTCACAACCTGCGGCTCTTCCATCCATCTGATGCAGCTCTCCGTGCTTGTAAAATAATGAATGGATATTTAAATAAAATGCTTTATATTTTACTGCATTAATTTTACATCTGTAAGTCAATTCTATGTAATGATTGTCTGTGTAAACCTGAACAGGTCCAACCCAGTCTTACTGTGAGACCGGGTTGACGCGTCACGCTTGTGCGTAATCATAGGCGCTTTCTGAGCTGAAGAGATTCTGGGATTCTCCTCCTGGAAATGTCACCACATTGGAGACAGGAACAAGCACTATTCAGCCAAAGTTTCATAATCAGGGAACATTTTCTAAGTGACAAGTCTCTCTGAGAGACAGGGTTTGGAAAACACTCGGAGGAATCTTCCCGCATTCGCTCTGGTTCTGCGATGCGCTCCAAGCCCCTCTCCACATCTTCAGCTGGCTGTGCACATATGCGCTGACAGTGAGCTGCGCTGAGCAGCTCAGATGTTCAGATGGGAATCTTTTCTTGGGTGATTTAGCTACATCTGCGATGTGTGTAACGAATAAAATGTCAGTTCGTCTGCATGCGTCGGGGTAATTCTTTCTATTCTTTCTCCGTCAAAATAAACCGTCAAATACGGGAACTGTCCGGTCAACACAACACAAGTCCTGCTTTTGACGGTTTTGTTTTCTTGTGAAAATTGTTGGAAAGAGATCAAATTTAACTTGATTAACACCAGAGCCAGTGCGCCGTTATCTCCGTGACGGTAAACGAGGGAAAAACAAATTGATCGGATCCTGCACGTCTTTTAACACATTGGTCAGGATTGACACACTTTGTTTTCATTTAGTTGGTTTAAAAAAAAAAGTCGGGATTGGGCTCGGGCTGGGCCGGACACGGGCTCAGATTTTAGGCCTGTGCAGGGGTCTAACGACTAACGAGTTACTCCAGCAGCATGAAGATTTGTTCTGGTAAATTGTCGGTTAAATATTTTCGGTAACACTTTATAAAAACGACATCTTATTTAGCCTTAATTACACATGAACAAACATGTAAGTAACTACTAATAAACAATTAATTAACAATGACTCTTACTTAATGAACAATTAACCAATGCATTAATTAATGCTTTGTTTTTAATGATTAGTCCCTTGTAAAAGCTGTTTTCTCATTTCTTATTCATGTGTAACAAACCATTTACAAAGTACTTTTAAGCAACTGACAAACACATTAATTAATGCTTAACTTCTAATGACTAGTTTCATGTAAAAGCTGTTTATTTATGGCTTATTCATACTTAAGAAACCATGAACAAAGTTCTTATTAATCCATTTATGCATTATTAATTAAGTGGATAGCTAATAGCTAATTAAGCCTATTTTGAGACTCTTTCTAAAGTGAAGACTATTTATGCTTAATTAAATATTTGTTAACATATTTATGCTTTCTATGGACCTGGTGTCCCTACTGAAGACTATGACTTCAATGGAAAAAAAATACATGACACTGGAATGAGGGAAATATCCTTTGTATTTACATTTTGTAAATTTGTATAACATACTGTATTTATATAAAACAATGAAACAGTGCCTCATCAACATACAATGGTGGAAAGCAAAGCTTTTTCACAGCCAGAGTACTTTAACTCAGGACCAGACAAGAGCTTCCTTGCATAGGCTATAACACGCCTGTCACAGTAATATACTTGGTAGAGACCGGCACTCAAACAGTGAGATGAGAAACCAACCTCAAGGTGGAACTCCTTGTCACAATCGGGGAGCGCCAAGCAAGGAGCTGAGCATAACGCGGCCTTCAGGTCATCCATGGCCTGTTGCTACTGCTCAGTCCCAGGGTATCCGCGGAGTCTTGAAAAGTATTAAAAGGTGAAAAATCAATTTTGGAAAAATTAAGACCCTTAAAAAGTATTAAAAAGTCTTATCACGGCTTTATAAAGTCTTAAATTTAGAGATTTTTTTCTGAATTAGATAGCCAACAGTTTGTTTTATTTTTATTTTTTAACGAACCGAGGAAGCATAAAAAGATTTAAAAATAATACTATGCTGTTGTGGGTGCGTTAGTAATTTTTCTCAGGTATCACCCCACCCTCCTCACTAAATCACGTCCTCACACAGATAAACATGTTAAAATGTCCCTTTAATCTCTGTGAATAGGTGTTTCAGTCAAAAGTTTACATTCTATTATTGTTTGTTGTTTTTCACATGAGAATTCTAAACAGGCACTAATGTTTGTCCTCATGTGGTGTTCTAGTGATGGTGACGAGAAGCGCTCCGACAGCCAGCAGTCCCTATGCGACGACAGTAAACTTGGCAGTGACGACTCTCTGGCTGAGTATGGAGACAGTGTGGACATTCAGTTCAACGAAGACGGTTCCTTCATCGGCCAGTACAGCGGACGTGGTCCTGTTCCTCATGGCAACGAGAGCTCAGGCCCCGCCTCCCCAGCTAACGCAGTCCCCCCTCCCCCTATCACTCTGTCCATGTCCAGCATTCTCAACCGGCCATGCTAAATGCACACACACACACACACACACACACACACACACACACACACACACACACACACACGCACCCATGCCCTCCACCACCCCCACACACCCACATAAACACACCCACGCTGCCTTTTCTGAAACGCACACACACACACACACACACACTGCCCTTTCTTCTACACACACCAATCCTGACGGTAAACAGGAAGTACCAGGACTGCTGTAGGATTTGTTCTTTGTTGATTATTTTATTTTCGGTGACTTAGATTCAAACTCACAATAGCAAAAACAAAAATGAATCGATCTGTTCATTTTCTTCAGGGGCTGAAAACCAACGTGTGTGTGTGTGTGTGTGTGTGTGTGCGTGTGTGTGTGTGTGCGTGTGCGTGCGCGTGCGTGTGCGTGTGTGTGTGTGTGTGTGCGTGTGTGTGCGTGGATGATGAATAGGTTGATTCTTGATTTCAGGGGAAGTTAGTTGTGGCTTTAAGCATCAGATATCATTTTATCATTGTTTTCTATTTAGTGTCAAGTTACCAAAAACCAAAATGAAGGAATTTTCAAACACCGATGAGTCCACGAGCCTAACACCACTCTGGTGATTGGTGTACACAAATGTTTAGACTTTCTGCTCGGCTCTGCAACACTCAGCCTTCCTACTGGTTTGTATTCAAGTCTCATGCCACCTGTTGACACAGCAGAAGGGAGCTTGAGGGTAGGGTTGTGTCCATGCTGCTGACACACCAGATTAGGGCATTCCACTGTCTTCCTGTCATGTTTTATCTTAGGAGCAATTCCACTTCTTTATTTGCCTCATCCATCCATCCATCCATTCTCTTCTGCTTATCTGGAGTTGGGCTGCGGGGCTACAGCCTAAGTGGAGAGGCCCAGACTATATCATATATATATATATATATATATATATATATATATATATATATATATATATATATATATATATATATATATATATATATATATATACACACACACTCAACAAAAATATAAACGCAACACCTTTGTTTCTGCTCCGATTTTTCATGAGATGGACTTAAAGATCTAAAATTCATTCCAGATACACAATATCACCATTTCTCTCAAACATTGTTCACAAATCATAAATGTGTGATAGTGAGCACCTCTGCTTTGCTAAGATAATCCATCCCACCTCACAGGTGTGCCACATCAAGATGCTGATCCGACAACATGAGTAGTGCACAGGTGTACCTATATGAGCGAGTACACCACTATCTGTATCTGTTCAACCAACTAAATTATCTGTATCTGCATCTGTACTCAAAATGGGCGTGGCATAACCCAGAAGTGGGCGTGGTTTAACCGGAAGTGGGTGTGGTTTACATCATATATTGTTTTAAATCTGAAATTGATATGGATTGATCAGAAGTTGCTATGTGTATTGTTTATTAGAAAACTGTTTACAGAGCAGCCTCAGAATTGAGATTAAATATTTTTGATCACAGTAGTAAAGGAACTATTACAGAACAAGTTTTCAATAAAATCCGAACGTTAATATTTGAGTGCATGGATTAATACATCTGAACTCATGCAGTAGGAACTAGGAAATATGAAATGCTAGAACCAGACACAACTTTATATATATATTTTTTAATTTTGATTAAACTGATTTTTTTTCTTAACGTTCTTGTCATTTTCCCACACAAAGTTAAACAAAACAATGTTGATTAAGGTGTGTGTGTGTGTGAGAGAGAGAGAGAGAGAGGGAGTTTAAAAAAAATAGAAAACCCGACCGGAGCGGAGGTAGTGACTAACACAGCACGTCAGCTCGGTCTTGTCAAATGCACCATGTAAGTTACGAAAAAAGTAACTTTAAATATTCAAAGAGGTGAGCTGAAGAAAACCTAGGGAAAACTGAAGAAACGTGAGCAACAGTGAAGCAATCCCAGCGAGATCCGTTACCGTCTGTGTGTGCGTGGATGAACAGGACGGACTGCGCTCCCTGCCGGCTAAAGAGTTTTGTGTGTAGGGAGGGGCGGGCGCTCTATGTGACTGGCCAGTCACAGAGCGTGAAGACAGTCAGTTACCCAATGAGGATTTTCCTTCAGCACGATTACAGATATTTACGAGGTTTACTCGTCTCATGCTCGTATTGTCAAAAATGCTTCATCCGTACCGGATACTCATATATATATATATATATATATATATATATATATATATATAGAGAGAGAGAGAGAGAGAGAGAGAGAGAGAGAGAGAGAGAGAGAGAGATACACTTAGCATGCCAAGTCATTTATTGTTCTGACAGTAGATAATAAAGGCTTAACTAAAGTGATTGTGTAAACCAAGTTAAAGCCCAGGATGTGATCAGAAACACTACACTCTCATCACAGCACCATCATGCTCCAATCCTACATGTCTCAGTATGAAAGTGGGAACAGTTTACCATGATGTCCAGCAGATGGTGCAAGAACTAATTCTACATGTTTTCTTTATTGCTTGTTTTTGTTTAAAACATTCTGTGTCCATAAGTGTTTTTGAATAATCATTAACGATGCTTTTGCTTCACTTTTTATTGTGAAAGTGTACAGCACCTTGGGCTGCTACAAAGGTAGTGGAAAGTGCTATAGAAATAAATGATGATGAGAACCCTTTGTTGGACAGAGCGAGAGGATCTGTTTTCATTCCCTGAATGTAAATATAACCTTAAGATAGTCTTTTTTATGATGATTTGTTTTATTATCTGTTGGTCTGCTGGACTCTGTTCTGTAGTGTATCTGTGCTGGGGTTAAAGGTCAACTCTTGTGTAGTTTAGCTTGGAATGCAGAGTGAGGAGTGTATTAGTCAACGCTTCATTCTGCTTAGACAACCAGCACACTTAGATTATGTAGAAGGTCAGGTAAAAGGTTGGTGCCTAGCCAGAGCTCAGGGTTCTTTGGTGGACTCTGAAGAGGTTTCTTGCTGCCTGAACGTCACACACAGTCACATGGTTTCACGTTGTTCCCTTCCCTCCTGCTTCTCTTCACCGTGGCTTAGCTGGGACCAAAGCAGACTCAGTCTGAGGGGAGATGTGATGATAACGTAGGATAGACCAGAGAAGAGACTGCAACACTAACCTGTGCTGATTCCTATAATGTATTGGTGCTTTATTATGTAGCCGGCAGCGACGCTACAAAAGCATTTAACCAATAAAGATGTACAAGCAGTCCTGACCTACTGGTTCTTATTCTGTGTGTGTGTGTGTGTGTGTGTGTGTGTGTGTGTGTGTGTGTGTGTGTGTGTGTGTGTGTGTGTGTGTGTGTGTGTGTATTTATGTATGTGTGTATCTGTGTGTGTGTGTGTGCCTGCTCTGTCTTCTCCATCCCCAGTGAGTCGTGGAGGATGGCTGCTTATACTGAGCCAGGATTCTCTGGAGGTTTCTTCCTGTTAAAAGGGAGTTTTCCTCTCCACTGTCACTTTATGCTTGCTTAGTATGAGGATTGCTGTAAAGTCACTGACACTAGTCAGTGACTTGATGCAATTTGCTGGGTTCCTTATATAGGAAACATTATTTCTGATTGGCTTAATGAACTGACCTGAATTGGAATGTTTATTATGTGAAGTGCCTTGAGGTGACTCTTGTCGTGATTTGGCGCTGTATAAATAAAATTGAATTGAATTGAATACAGCAGCTTCACGTCCATCAGCAGCGTTTGTTCACAACCGTTTTCAGGTAAAGTAACTTTGTTTATTCTAGAAGCTTTCAGGACTTACATGTTAACTTTAGATGGCTTCATGTATGTTTTAAGCTACAGAATGAACTTGTTAAACATACACAACACATTACTACAGAGTATTATCATGTAGGTAATTATTATAAACCAAATGCATTATAAATGTTGAATGCAGTAGGATGTTTTCTAATGTAAATTGAACCTTAGAACTTATTTTGCATCAAATGGGGGTAAAACGTTTTTAAAAACAGGCTTTTTAATAAAATAGCATTGAAGTGTTTTCAATGTGCATTTGTTTATTCAACTTAAGCCTAATAATGATTAGATCTGTCTTTAAAATGTAAATTCTCTGTAGTTTTCCCTGCTGCTTTTCTTTAAACTGAACAGAACCAGTGTACTGCAGGTTATATGTTTGTTTTACATTTTTCTATAAAAAAAACTCTTTTTTTAATCTATTACAAGTCAGCATACACTGTGCTGCACATCTGCCTCTGTGCTGGTGAAGTTGTGGGTCTGCAGGATGAGCGTGAGGAAGATGTGTGTGGAGGAGGTCAGTGGTGCTCTGTCCTGGAGGAGGTACCAGCAAACCACCACTACTGTTAACAGGCAAGTCATTCACAGAGACGTAACAGCCGTCGTCTGAACCAGCCCAGCAGGCCCTGTAGATGGACGATGGAGTGGACAGTGAGAGGAAGCGTCCCAAAGCTCTCTGCAGACCGTCCTGTATGATGTTCCTCTGAACAGAAACGTCCAGCCACGGGTCTGCTCCAGCCCTCCATCCACGTCTGGATCCTCCTGCAGCAGATCCAGCTGCACTGTTAAAGACTTCCTGCTCACTCAGTTTAAATAAATGATCCAGGAAGAGTCACTCAGGTTAATCCTGCTTTAACCGTACATAACTGGTCCATACTGGTTCTGATCTGTAAATAAGTGTAACCTATTATAAATAATCTTGTCTCCTTACCATCTTTTCATTTTCTGTTCATGTAACATGTTCAAAAACATATGTAATAATAAAACTGGTGATAGTTATCAGTTAGTATTTGTTTTAATAAACGTGTTCAAACATCAAACAGCTAAATAACATTAACATGATGACAGTAGAAGGCCTCTCTCCCAGGAGGACCACCAGGTAAAGCCTCTCCTGACCCTGAACACCTGCAGTCCTACAGAGAAAATGATATGGAGTTGTCTGCATGCTCCTGATGCCCAGCAACCTATAAACCTGCTGCAACAAGGTTGACAAAATTAGTCCCTTGGTCAGTAGGAATTTCTTGTGGAAACCCAACTCTTGAGAATAGTTGAATCAATGAGAAAGCCACAGCCTTTGCTTTGATGTTTTTTCTAATGGAAAAACTTCTGGATATCTTGTAGCATAGTCAGTGATGACCAGCATATAACGGTTTCCTGCTTTGCTCTTTTCCACAGGACCAACAACATCCATTCCAAGGCGTTCAAACGGTGTACCAATTATTGTGAGTGGCTGCAGTGGTGCTCTAATGGGAACTTTAGCTGAAGTGATTTGACACTGAGGGCAGCTTCTACAAAACCGGGCAAAATCTGAACATAAACCAGACCACAGGAAATTGCGTTTAATACGTTGAGTGGTCTTATGTTTCCCCAGGTGGCCAGCCCAGGGAATTGAGTGGCCCAACCTTAGGACGGTCTCCCGGGCTGCTTTAGGGACCACCAATCATTTCATTTGGCCATGGTGATGGTACAAAATGCCATGTTGAAGGATGTATCGACCTCTCTTAGTGTCGTATTCTGCCTCAGTTTCACCTTTAGCCTTCAGCAAAAGAGCAGACAGGGTCAAATCATCTTGTTGCATTTGTCTGATATCATTAGGAATCGTAAACCCCAAGGGCAGATCTGGAGCTTCTTCATTTTGACCTCTTTGCACATTATATTCCAACTTCTCATGCCTTTTCTGACTACATGCTTTAAGAGTCTTCCCAGGTTGTCCTTCCACGTCAGAATCAAAGAAAGGCAAAGAACTGAGAGTTGTAAATTGGTCACTTTGTGTTTTTGCTTGAGCCCTTGTCACAGCTGCATTACAGCTTTCCACTTCCTTCAACAGATCATAGATGACAGGCAGATCCTCCCCCAAAATCACAGGGTAAGGTAGATTGTCTGCCACACCAACCTTTAGCAAATATGTAGCCCCTTGTACCCCAATACACAAATCAGCTGTGGGGTAAGATTTCTCATCCCCATGCACACAACAAACTGTTATTGGTTCAGACATGCCCCAGTCACTGAATGGTATGCAGTTCCTATTAACCAGAGTGCTTCCTGTATCCAATAAAGCTTCTATTTTCTGCCCATTTATTGTCACAGTGGTCATTTTCTTGGAATTATGTTTTTCAGGTTCTCTTTTCACCATCTGCTGTGGCAAAAAACACAACTGGTTTAATCGACTTGGGTTTTGGGGGCACACAGGCTTGGTGTGGCCTTCCTGTCCACACAGATAGCATACAGGTATCCTTTTATTGAACTTTGAGGCACTTTGAGGTCGATTTTCCCTTGTGGGGACCTTACCCAGACCCGATGCTGCCCTCTGGTGTTGAAGAGGTTGTGGACGCCGCATGTCTCGAGCTGTTCTCCATGCTGTGTTACTCCATGGCTGACTCTTGCTTCGGGCTGCCACAAACACATCTGCCAGGGCAGCAGCTTCCGCCGCAGATCTTGGTTTATGCTCTTTGATCCAGACCTGAAGCTCAGGACACAACATTCTTAAAAATTGCTCCAAGATTAAGAGCTCACCAATCTCCTTCACTGTTTTAGCTTTAGGCTGAGTCCATTTTTCATACAGCTCCTTTACTCTTGCATACAGTTCTTTAGGGCTTTCATCCATGACATCAAGACAACGGAACCTTAGTCTATATGTTTCTGGGTTTATGTCATATTTTTGAAGAATGGCAGTCTTTACCTTTTGGTAATCCAGTGCATCATCAATGTCCATATTAACATAGGCCCCTCGAGCCTTACCAGTCAACAGGGGAATCAGATGAAAAGTCCAGTCTGAGCTTCGCCAACGGTAGGCAACTGCAATTCTCTCAAAGGTTGTGAGGAAATGTTCAATGACATCTTCTGCAGTCAATTTTTCCATTTTGAAATGGGGTGTTTGCAAAGACTGACCTGTGGAGGATGCGGCTGAAGTCGAAGTTGAGCATTCAGGTTCAGAAGATACCTGGTTGTAATCATCACTGGAAAGTCCCACCTGTTCTGAATCATCTCTCCCCAGCTCAGGTGTTGCTCGGGCCTGCATTCCCATCTGCAAAAGATGAAATTGGTGCTGCAAAGCCTTAAAACGCTGCTCCTGTTGTTCAGACTCCTCCTCCCTCTTCTTATCTCTCATATCTTGTTGTCCCATAAAGGTTTGAAGAATACTTGTCAAATCCTTCAATGTTGGTTCCCTAATTTCCTCATCCTCGGTGTCCCCCAGGTCGACTGCAGCTCCATCCTCCATCTCCCCAACATCAAACTGTTGCACCGTCTCCTTGATTTCCCCTTTGTTGCCTTTCCTCGTCCGTACTCCAGCCTGCATGGCAAAAACTATGCTGTGTCCTCCAGATCCCACTTCTGACTCCAAATGTGAGGGATCAAGCCGAATGAGTGGAGGTAGTGATGTTACCTGTGACACGCAGGATTCGAAGCTTGTATCGCCAAAACGAACCACCGCAGAGCAAAGCACTGTGTCGGAGCTTGATTTGTTTACTGAAAGTCACGTGACCATTGAGTAACGATGCTTCGGTTCACCCTTCCACCCACGTGACCGCTTCACACGTTGTTTCAAACATTTAAAGCAACGCAAACCGAGAGGCGCAGGTTTATGGCAAGCCAAATGAGCATTTATTCTGATATCAGGATGTCAGCCAGAATTGTCATGAACATGTAAGCCATTTCTGTCCACTAGTTAACTAGTCAGCCATGTTTGTGTCAAGTAAGGCCTAAATTCTCTCTAGTTGACTAGTTAAAATGTTTCATATCTTACTACTTAACTAGTATCACTCAGTGTGTTCACTAGTTAACTAGTGAGCATTTATGTCTAGTTAACTAGTGTGCACATTTTGACCCTCACAACTAGTGAGACAAATACCTTCAAGTAGCTGACTGGTATGCATTTCTGCTTTTACTAGTTAACTAGTGAGCAGTTTTTGTGTCAACTAGTTAACTACTGAAGCCTAAATGTGTTCACTAGTTAACTAGTGCGCATTTCTGCTGTCACTAGTTAACTAGTGGGCACATTTTCACCCTCGATATTTAACTAGTTGAAACAAACATGGCTAACTAGTTAACTAGTGGACAGAAATGGCTTACATGTTCATGACAATTCTGGCTGATATCCTGATATCAGAATAAATGCTCATTTGGCTTGCTAAAGATGCCATACAGGTTTGTATGACCTGAGATTGACCGTTCAGGATTCAGTGATTAAACACCGAGTCGCAAAAATGGATCCTGTAGCAAAAAGAGGGCGTTCTGAGATGTGGGATTGTTTAAATTTAATCTCTCCAAATAAGGTTTGAAAATGTATTTGGTCTAGTCTAGTAAATTACCTTTATAGTAGTAATACTTGGTGCATATTGTAGGGCTATATCTTTTAGACCGTCTGTCATTTTCCTTTAATTAAATTAAAATCTAGTTTGGTATGATTTTTCTTCTTTTATTGGTAATTAATATATTAGTTGATGAGCTTTTCAGTTTGGTTGTACGTGTAATGGAATTTAGTATGTCCTATCCTTATGTGAATTTTCTAATCTTCATTTTGTTACTCTATTTCTAAAAAAGATACAAAAATTGAGCTAATTATTCCTGCCTAATAATCCAATAGAAATGTGAAAAGTAAAATATTTGAATATGTAGAGAATGTTAATATGTGTAAATTAGATATATTTCATCACGTATCCTATAAAAATAAACATTGTTTCAAGTATTCACACCAAGAAAAGCAATTTTAGTATATTTAATGTAATGTTCAAATTCAAGATACTTTTATTATATGATCCTGAGGAAGCTTTTTAATGATTTATTTGTCCATAAAGTTCAATACACCATTCATTTTCAGTAGAATTGGCTGACAATACAATGAAATACAAACATTTACCAGCAGATGTCCTCACAGTTTTGAAGCATCGAACCTTGAACCTTTTTTCAATACAATTGGATTGTAAAGCTTTGTTGGTTCAAAAGGCTTCACATCATCATCACTAAGTGGAGGAACACAGGCAATTTCCAAAAATAGACTCTTTAATTTCCTTTTTGTTTTAAAATGTCCTCACAAAAATACCTCGAGCTCATAAAAGAGGTCAAACAAACAAACAAACTGAAACTCAATAAGCTTCTAACTTAACATACTGACTGACTGAAACCATAACCGACCTAACAAACAAAGACACACAAGGGTATATATACACACTGGCTGATCAGACCATATGAACAATAGGGATTACTAGACAAACATTTACTAACTAAAACCAAAACCACAAATCAGTACAGTCAGATTGTTAATAAACCTAAACATCTTAACCCATAAACCTAACTATTTAACTTCAAACTTAAATTAATTAACAAATGACAAAATAATAAACTAAAGGAAATTCTTCAGTTCCCTCTTCAGGGAGCTATTGGTTTGGTCCCATCAGCTCCTCCTGTATTTAGCTGACAGAACCCCTTCAACCCTGTTTGTCTGTCCAATCTCAGGAAGCAGGAAGTGGAGAACCTCAGCACCGGTAAGAGAAAACAAATCAACTTAAATTGAACAAATGAAAGGCATAAAATACAGCAGTTAACTAAATGTGCGCGCTTACAATTAGAACTAATGTATTTAAGTAGTGATGGGTAGATGAAGCCTCATGAAGCGTTTCAGCACATTCCCCAAATAGTATTGATACTGTGTCGACACAGTGCTGCTGTTTTGCTCTATAATGACACCTACTGGACTTTATATATCATTGCAGGCAACATACTGGAGACACAACAGACACTGATTCAATGACCTAATCATACTTGTATACACTGTAAGCTATTGTAGGCCTACTTCATATGGTATTACTTTAAACTTCTAAATTTAAAATATATACACCTCAAAATATTCTGTGAATGATACCAAGTGACAATTAAAGTGACAGTGCTGTGAATGTGATATTACCCATTTCAGTGTCATTGACTCAAAAGTTTTTTTTATTTTTATAAATTTTTATTAAGAAAAATATGTTTATCCAATGTGTTGGCATTTAGTCTATTACGCTTTTTGGACACTATTTTACCAGCTCTCGAAAACACACTTTCACAGGGCACAGAAGACGCTGGGGTACACAAAAACTGTAAAGCCAGGTGGAAAAGGTGTGGGTAGGATGTCTTCCGGTTCCCCCATTATGTTAATGGATTTTCTTGTCTTGAAATGTTTCCCTCTGCTAAGTAGCGCTGGACCTCAATGATCGAGTCAGCTGTTGCATTGGTGGTTTGTCTGCCAACCTCTTGATCAAGCTGCTGCCACAGATTATCTGAAATAATAAAAAATACATAGAAGTTTTAGTTTTTGTTAGCAACAAAACAAATGTGAAAATAAACTGATAATACTGAACAACTTGCCTGAAGTGGGTAACTGCTCTGATGAAGGTCCAGGCTGTGGCTGCAGCACACTCCATTTTCAGCCGACTGATAGCCTCACTACACTTGGAGGAACTACGAAATCCGAGTGTTTTAAATCTGGGGTCTGAAAGTGTTGATAGGGTCAACACACTTAATGACTCCAGATTGGAAGCAGTGTCTGTGACGCGACGTCTAAGCTGGTCATGGAGATGTGTGGCTGCTTGTGTGTGTAGATGTAAAGAGTTCCGCTCAAGTGCACAATTTAGCATTTTCATCATCGGGATGACCTTTGATCCTGAAACTCTCCTCTCCTCTCCTCAGACAACTCCACTGTGGCCTGATGGAAAGGGGCCAGCACAAGAAGTGCTTCCCTTAAGATGTTGAACTCATCAGCTGTGAGTGGAGTTAAATCTGTTTGGAGAGAGGCAAGAGATACCCACACTGCTTCTTTCTCATCATGTAGCCATGACAGCATCTGATATGTGCTGTTCCAACGTGTTGGTACCTCAGTGACAAGTTTCAAGGTGGGCCGTCATATCTGTTGCTGCACTTGAGCTAGCTTCTCTTTTGCTGTGGTGCTGGATCTGAAGAATGATACAATTTGCCTAGATTTGTGTCTTATGGATGAAAGTTCAGGGATCTGATCACAGTATTTTTTGACTATTAAATTTAGTTTGTGTGCAATGCAGATTGAATGTCGAATTTGAAGAGTTCGTGTTGCTGCTTTCATGTTTGGTGCTGTGTCGGTCACAAGACACCTTACCTTATTTGTTATGGCCCAGTCATCCATCATGCCCCTTTTGACTTGGGCCAGATTGTCAGCAGTTTGACTTTGTGGAAAGTGTTTGACTCCAAACACAGATGTACACAACTGCATATTATCACTGATGTAGTGACAGGTAAGAGCTAAGTAAGCCTCCATGTTCAAGGAGGTCCACATGTCAGCTGTTATACTCACTGCCACAGCTTGCTGTACTTCCCTTTTTACTCTTTCGAGTTCCTCCGCATGCTTTTTGGCCATCATTTCCTTAACCGTCTGAAAATGAATCAAAATCAAATTAGTCTAGTACTTAACACATTTATTAGACCACCTGTCATTAAAGCAAGAAAAACATCCAGCTCTGAAGTTCTCTGTGTTTTGCCCTGTTGAATAGAAGGTAGGAATTTAAAACTGAATCCAGTTTTATACCCAAATGTGAGCTGACACACCGGACGGAAATTATTCAAGCATGCATGATATTTGAATCACAAGTGTTTATTTTTGTTTGCTGTGTCATAAACCTTAAATCAGACGATGGTCTAATACATTTGTTAAGCACTGTATATATTACATGAGTACAAGGGCGTCAGTTTGTTTTCAGAATTGCTGGGGACAATAACCATACACTTGAGTGGGGTTTAAAAATTGCTGGGGACAATAAAGTAGACTAGCACAGGGGTCGGCAATCCGCGGATCTGGAGCAGCATGCGGCTCCTCCATCCATCTGATGCGGCTCTCTGTACTTTTAAAATAATGACTGGATATTTAAATAAAATGCTTTATATTTTACTGCATTAATTTTACATCTGTATGCCAATTCTAAATGTAAAGATTGTCTGCGTAAACCTGAACAGGTCCAACCCGGTCTTACTGTGAGACCGGGTTGACGCGTCACGCTTGTGCGTAATCATATGCGCTTCCTGAGCTGAAGGATGTCAGATTCTGGGCTTCTCCTCAGACAGCTCCTGGATGCGTCGCCACATTGGAGACAGGAACAAGCGCTATTCAGCCAAAGTTTCATAATCAGGGAACATTTTCTAAGTGACAAGTCTCTCTGAGTGACCGGGTTTGGAAAACACTCGCTTCAGTGGGAGCAGTGGCGGTTCTACATCGAATTACTCCCCGGGCGAGGCCCCCTTTGAGCGCCCCGCCCAACCGCCCCCCCCCACCACCACCACCACCACCACCACACCACCCCACCTGCATGAACACACACATGTTTTCTACAAACAGGCATGTTTTATTAGAACGACTATTGAACATTCATTTTTCTAAGTTGCACATATTTACATTAATTACTATGAAGTTGTCAGAATGTAAAGCAATATACATTATATACTGTATCAAAATATATAGAATCAAATATACAAAAACAAACAATAACTAAATATTAAGAATGTATGAACATAATAGATAATAAATATTGTAAATAGCAAAAATATTTCACACATAACAAACTAAAGATAATCACTACAGCATTGCACTTAGAACAGAAAACACAAACTAAAATTAAAACCTAACCTTGATGCAACGTCATCAATAATGTCATCATATGAAATCTGCTCCCCTACTGAGTGATTGATACTAATCAGAGCCAGGTTAGTGAGCCGCCCCTGAAACATAGATGACCTCAGGTATGACTTGATCAAGTTTTGAAAAGCTCCTCTCAGCTTGAGCCACAGTGACTGGCAGAGCAGTCCAAAAGTTGGGGTAGATCTCCAATAGATCTTTATCATGATCCATAATATTTTAGAATTGCCTCTGAAATTGTAATTTAAACTGACATAAAAAATTGTAGACTTCCAAAAATACCAACTTTTACAGAACAAATCAGGTAAAAAATAATCAGTGCAGCCATCTGCAATAAATAAACAGGATAGTTAGTGGTGACTGGGGTGTTTTCTTCTGCTTGTAGAGTGGTTTCATTTATTATTATGTGAACATGATCAACATGTGTTTGTTGTTGTTCAGGCAGGCCACGGGCTGCAGTGAGCATTTAACAAATCCTAGTTTGAATCAGTAAAAAACCATTCAAGGAATTATTCGAACCATTTGAATATTCGTTTCAATATTTCAGCCCTATTAGGTCTGTTAGCAATTAGTTGACCGCATTTAACCGTTAAAATCCCAGTTAACTGGTTCAAATAATTGAAAACATGCATCATGAGAGCTACATACCTTTATCTTTTTTTTCCCCCTGAATCGAGCACCTGGTGGTTTTAGCCTTTTTATGTTCATCTCTTCTGTTTGGCTCTTAACTCAGTAAGTTTCCTTTAGTCAGGACTAAACAATTTGACCTTGATGGGGGTGTGACCACAAAATCATTTTGTTTTTCCTTTTTTTATTCGGCCATTTCACACAATTCAGAGAAACCTGAAAGAATGATAGGCCTGTGTTTATGATATTATGAATGAAATATGGAAGAACGTTAAGATGTGATTGACTTTAGCCATGTTAATACAGTTGATTCAGCCCCTGCACGCTCATTCATTTGGGAAAGACGCAGAGGTGAATTCCCCCGCCGCACCCCTCCCCTTCCTGTTCTTCATAGACACACGGTGCACGTGAACGTTCTCAGTCAGCAGGAGCGCCTGCAGCTGCAGGGGGCGCCAACTTGCTGTTTCCAATCCAGACACTGTCATATGACAGATAATAGAAAACCTCGGTGCGGCGCAGATTTCCTTTTTTTTTTTTTTTTACTCAGCGCTTGTGCGCCCCTTTTGTGTCATGAAAAAATGCCGCCCCGGGCAACTGCCCTGTCTGCCCGTGCCTAAAACCGCTACTGAGTGGGAGGAACCTTCCCACATGCGCTCTGGTTCTGAGAGCCTGGATTTGTATTCTGAACAGTCTAAACATGTTTTAAAAAGAATCGCGTGACAAAAGTGGCACCTGCTCAGTAAAACCACCAACAGGGTGAAAAATATCAAAATATTGTCGGCAGAGACGGGCTACAACTTCTGGATCCACTTTATATAAATCGTTTTATTCATTATCGTCTTACGAAAGATAACTTTGACGTACACGAGCGACCAGGCGCGTTGCAAACTTTTCAAAATTGTGGGGGATGTTGTCTGTGCCTAAAATAAGTTCATGTTATTCATCTTGTTATTTTAATTTCCATAATAGCAGAGCAGGTGCGAATTTTAGACGCGTCACGCATGTCTCCGTTTTAAACATGTTTAAACTGTTCAGAATACAAATCCAGGCTCTGTCTCATTAGATTGGTGTAACTAAAGTTTGTACTGAATGAAACTTTACATTAAACCATGTTGAAAAGAAAAGGATCCGATTAAATCGTTTCCCCCTCATTTACAGTCACGACATACAGCGCAGTACGCGTGGCTCTGGGGTTAATCAAGTTTAATTGTTTCTCTTTTCAACAATCTTCACAGGAAGGCAAAACAGTTAAATGACAGGTTACAGATATTTATATTAGACTTTTATTTTGACGGATAAACTCAAGGATGTTCGTTGATTTCCTCCCACTGAAGCGGTCTGGAAACCCGGTCTCTCTGAGGGATGTGTCACTTGGAAAATGTTATTTTTATGAAATTATGAAAGTTTGGCTGAACAGCGCTTGTTCCCGTCTCCAATATGGAGATGCATGACGCATCCAGTCACCTCTTCAGCTCAGAAAGCACCTGTAGAGACATTTGATCACGCACAAAGTTTATGTGGAGCAGAAGCGGTCGGGCCACGGCAGGTGAAACGTTCCTAGCCTACATGAAGTGAAACTGTTTAATTGTAACATTAATATGTTACTGGACACGCAGGTCTGGTTGGTTAGACCAGTGTTTGAAGTGGAACACACACACACACACACACACACACACACACACACACACACACACACACACACACACCAGATAAAATAATGCTGATAGCGTGGACTAGAAGACAGGTGATGGTTTTATTTAAATGATGATCAGGCTGCTGTAAAATGTAATCTCCATCCACATCCAGACAGAATTATCCTCTATTCTTTCTCTATTTGCTCTGCTCTTGTCTGGGCTGATCAGCTGATGGTGCGCGCGGCGCGCCTAACTAGCGGCTGATGCACATGTTACGCATTTGGAGAGGTGGGCTGGATGCTTTGCTTTTACTGGAAGATGGTCCACTTAACGCACGGGTGTAGACTACATATTAATGACAAATGAATGAAAATTAAATTGTGAGTTTTTACTTCATGTTTTAGAAATAAAAATGACGGGGTAAAACATTTATGACGTCTTTTTAAACTAAATTTCCTAGCGCGACCTGCCTGCTTCACTTAAGTCACTGCTTATTAAGGTCCGTCCAAAATTACCGTGGCCCACCCAAAAATGAAAACCTGGCGCCGCGCCTGTTATAAACCTCTGCAAATGGTTGTTCTTCACTTTATCAAACTCAGACTTTGTACAGCTAATGTCAAGATGTAAAATTATTCAGTCGAGCTCTTCCGTCCCTCCCTCTCCTGCTCTCCTGGAAACCCGACATCGGCTGTCAGAAGCGGAGGTGAAGAAGGAGATGAGGCAAACAGAGTGAGTGTGACGTAAAGAAACCAGACTGGTGTGGAGGTGAGCAAAACAGCTGGAAAAGTGTGGGTGTTGAATCCCCCACGGGTGCGACGCCCATGGTACCGGCTGCTGTCACCTGGTTGTGAGCAGCTCTCTGCTGTCTGAGGCTAGGCCCCGCCCACAACGATGCGACTGCTGCGGTGTTTTCTTTACTGTGGGAAACGGGTAATAATGGCTCTTTGATGGAAACAGGTTGCTGACCCCTGGTAAAAGATCTGAGCTGGTAAAACAAAAATCCTCATCAGCAGGCTTTTTTGAAAGTGGGGGGGACACAGCTGCCAATTACAAATTTTGCCGGGGACATGTCCCCGGTGTCCCCGGTTAAAATGACGCCTATGCATGAGTAACAGCAGCTATCCGAGACATTGTGTATACAAACCTTTCTGGTTGGCAAAACGTAAGATGGATCAAGGGCCTGAATCAACCCCCTGAACCCCTCACTCTCCACAATACTCAGGGGTTGGCAGTCCTTTACAATAAAATTCAGGACTGCTTGGTCCAGAACAATCTTCCTAGATTCTAGATTTCAAAATAATAAAACATATATTAGTAAAACAACTGTGACAAAGCACGCCCAGTGTCTATATAGGTCTACCTGTGTTCGTTCTTGGTGTATTTGCTTCCTCTTCGTTTTCATGCTTGACTCTGTAATGTCTCAGCATTGAGGAAGTGCTCTTATTTGTATAAGACAACTCCGCTGAGCAGATCCGACATTTAACCTAATTAAATTAGATGAATAATTTACACCGAGAGTCAGTCACATTGCTGTTTTCAACTCTGACAGATGCGCAGAAACAAGGAAAGACAAACACGTACCTTATTTGCTGTTAAAAGATCAAAATGATCCCACACAGCAGAAACTTTTCTTTTCCTCTCTGGCTCCAAATCAAATCACTTTTATTGTCACGTCACATGTGCAGGTACACTGGTACAGTACATGCGAGTGAAATTCTTGTGTGCGAGCTTCACAGCAACAGAGTTGTGCAAAAATACAGTAATGTAAAAACATGTAAAATATAAAAATGGTTAATCTAAATATACAAATGAATAAAGTAAACAATAAGATAAGAGATATAAAATATACAGAGGCTGGTATGTGCTAAACTGTGGCATTAATGTACAGTATGGAGCGTGTAATGTTGGAGTTTCAGTAGTGAGGGTGAGGTGTCTGCGATGTGTTCAGCAGTCTGATGGCCTGATGGAAAAAGCTGTCTCTCAGTCTGCTGGTTCTGGACCGGATGCTGCAGAACCTCCTTTCTGACGGAAGTAGTCTGAACAGTTTATGGCTGGGGTGACTTGAGTCTTTGATGATCCTCCCCGCTTTCCTCAGGCACCTCTTCCAGTAGATGTCCTGGAGGGAGGGAAGCTCACCTCCAATAATCCTTTCTGCACACCGCACTACTCTCTGGAGAGCTTTGCGGTTGTAAGCGGTGCTGTTGCCATACAAGACGGAGATGCATCCAGTGAGGATGCTCTCAATGGCACAGCGATAGAAGGTCCTGAGGATGCGGTGGCTCATGCCAAATCTTTTCAGTCTTCTGAGAAAGAAGAGGCGCTGCTGTGCCTTCTTCACTGTATTTTCCGTGTGCACTGACCACGTAAGATCCTCTGCCAGGTGAACTCCAAGGAAACGGAAACTGCTCACCCTCTCCACAGCGTCACCGTTGCTCCTCCGGAAGTCCACTATCATCTCCTTTGTCTTTCTGACATTGAGGATGAGACTGTTGTCCTGACACCAGTGGGTAAGGGTGCTGATCTCCTCCCTGTAGGCCGTCTCATCGTCGTTGGTGATGAGACCTACCACTGTGGTGTCGTCCGCATACTTCACAATGATGTTGGAGTTTCTCGTGGCCGTGCAGTCGTAGGTGTAGAGTGAGTACAGGAGAGGGCTCAGCACACACCCCTGCGGTGCACCAGTGTTCAGTGTGACGGGGGATGAGGTGGTGCCGCCCAGTCTGACCACCTGGCATCTGTCAGACAGAAAGTTCAGGATCCAGCTGCAGAGGGAGCTGCTCAGTCCTAGATCCTGCAGTTTCCTGTCCAGCTTCGAGGGAACGATGGTGTTGAATGCTGAGCTGTAATCTACAAACAGCATTCTCACATACGTGTCTCTCTTCTCCATTTTCTTGATGTAAAGAGGGATGTCTTGTTTTATCTTTGAAATGGTAATTTTTTTGCGGCGACTCATCCCGTTGACAGATGCAGAGTCGATACCTTATAAACACAGTTTGGTGCCTCGGCAATGAGCGACACAGCAGCAGTGTTGGTCACGTGACTTTTTCTTAAAGCAACACACGCATCGACACTGATCGACACAGGTTTCGCTCCATGAGCTTGACACATGCGCCGGTGTGTCGGTGTTGCTGGACCCATCACTACATTTAAGCCATCTAAACAATAAATCCAAAGAAATATAAACATACAAACTGCAATCATAAAAGTGCAAGAGTGTACTTAACGTTCACCGTTGTGTGGACATGGATGTGGCGATCACAGTCTCCGAAACGGAGACCCCTTTGCACAGGCACTCCCAAGCGCTTAGTTCACCCAGGCACATCCAGGACGCCTCCCCCATGTGCCCACAGCTCCTTACTGTACTGAGTCTTGAAATAAATATGATTTTTATGAATCCTTCTGGCTTTCCCTTCCTTCAAATAATTAGCATTCAGTATGCTTCTTTTAGCTTTTAAGGTTGCTCCCATCCCATTTGGCTACGCGTTTCGACTTTTTTTAGTCTTCATCAGGCCATCGAACTCCGAGGTAAGTATTTGTTCTTCTTCCTCTTTTTCCCTTTTTCCGCAACATCTTAATTTAGGTTGGCACCCCCTTCATCTGATCCTTCATTCCATGTGTGTGGCTTTTATATGCAAGATGCAGCCTTAAGTCCCGCCTCTTACGAAACCTAAGTTCCGCCTCTTACGGGACTTCCGTATGTGTGGCTTAAATATTGGCTTTTAAATGCATTTTGATTTCTGAGGGTTCAAAGGTTAAGGTAAGAGCTGGAGTTCAGGGTTAGGGTTAGAAGAAAATGTAGTGCTTAAATAAAAAAAACGGTCTGGGTCTTGGGAGCTGCAAGCAACACGTGAAAGCATCCCGGCAGCCGGGAGAACTGGATGCAGGAGGCCACTGGTGGGTTAGGTTTTCTGAAAAGAAAAGGTCCGAAACGGAGACCCCTTTGCACAGGCACTCCCAAGCGCTTAGTTCACCCAGGCACATCCAGGACGCCTCCCCCATGTGCCCACAGCTCCTTACTGTACTGAGTCTTGAAATAAATATGATTTTTATGAATCCTTCTGGCTTTCCCTTCCTTCAAATAATTAGCATTCAGTCTGCTTCTTTTAGCTTTTAAGGTTGCTCCCATCCCATTTGGCTACGCGTTTCGACTTTTTTTAGTCTTCATCAGGCCATCGAACTCCGAGGTAAGTATTTGTTCTTCTTCCTCTTTTTCCCTTTTTCTGCAACATCTTAATTTAGGTTGGCACCCCTTTCATCTGATCCTTCATTCCATGTGTGTGGCTTTTATATGCAAGATGCAGCCTTAAGTCCCGCCTCTTACGAAACCTAAGTTCCGCCTCTTACGGGACTTCCGTATGTGTGGCTTAAATATTGGCTTTTAAATGCATTTTGATTTCTGAGGGTTCAAAGGTTAAGGTAAGAGCTGGAGTTCAGGGTTAGGGTTAGAAGGAAATGTAGTGCTTAAATAAAAAAAACGGTCTGGGTCTTGGGAGCTGCAAGCAACACGTGAAAGCATCCCGGCAGCCGGGAGAACTGGATGCAGGAGGCCACTGGTGGGTTAGGTTTTCTGAAAAGAAAAGGTCCGAAATGGAGACCCCTTTGCACAGGCACTCCCAAGCGCTTAGTTCACCCAGGCACATCCAGGACGCCTCCCCCATGTGCCCACAGCTCCTTACTGTACTGAGTCTTGAAATAAATATGATTTTTATGAATCCTTCTGGCTTTCCCTTCCTTCAAATAATTAGCATTCAGTCTGCTTCTTTTAGCTTTTAAGGTTGCTCCCATCCCATTTGGCTACGCGTTTCGACTTTTTTTAGTCTTCATCAGGCCATCAAACTCCGAGGTAAGTATTTGTTCTTCTTCCTCTTTTCTCCCTTTTTCCGCAACATCTTAATTTAGGTTGGCACCCTCTTCATCTGATCCTTCATTCCATGTGTGGCTTTTATATGCAAGATGCAGCCTTAAGTCCCGCCTCTTACGAAACCTAAGTTCCGCTTCTTACGGGACTTCCGTATGTGTGGCTTAAATATTGGCTTTTAAATGCATTTTGATTTCTGAGGGTTCAAAGGTTAAGGTAAGAGCTGGAGTTCAGGGTTAGGGTTAGAAGGAAATGTAGTGCTTAAATAAAAAAAAAACGGTCTGGGTCTCGGGAGCTGCAAGCAACACGTGAAAGCATCCCGGCAGCCGGGAGAACTGGATGCAGGAGGCCACTGGCGGGTTAGGTTTTCTGAAAAGGGCTCCGAAACGGAGACCCCTTTGCACAGGCACTCCCAAGCGCTTAGTTCACCCAGGCACATCCAGGACGCCTCCCCCATGTGCCCACAGCTCCTTACTGTACTGAGTCTTGAAATAAATATGATTTTTATGAATCCTTCTGGCTTTCCCTTCCTTCAAATAATTAGCATTCAGTCTGCTTCTTTTAGCTTTTAAGGTTTCTCCCATCCCATTTGGCTACGCGTTTCGACTTTTTTTAGTCTTCATCAGGCCATCGAACTCCGAGGTAAGTATTTGTTCTTCTTCCTCTTTTTCCCTTTTTCTGCAACATCTTAATTTAGGTTGGCACCCCCTTCATCTGATCCTTCATTCCATGTGTGTGGCTTTTATATGCAAGATGCAGCCTTAAGTCCCGCCTCTTACGGGACTTCCGTATGTGTGGCTTAAATATGGGCTTTTAAATGCATTTTGATTTCCTAGTGTTCAAAGTTTAAGGTAAGAGCTGGAGTTCAAGGTTAGGGTTAGAAGGAAATGTAGTGCTTAAATAAAAAAAACGGTCTGGGTCTCGGGAGCTGCAAGCAACACGTGAAAGCATCCCGGCAGCCGGGAGAACTGGATGCAGGAGGCCACTGGCGGGTTAGGTTTTCTGAAAAGAAAAGGGCTCCGAAACGGAGACCCCTTTGCACAGGCACTCCCAAGCGCTTAGTTCACCCAGGCACATCCAGGACGCCTCCCCCATGTGCCCACAGCTCCTTACTGTACTGAGTCTTGAAATAAATATGATTTTTATGAATCCTTCTGGCTTTCCCTTCCTTCAAATAATTAGCATTCAGTCTGCTTCTTTTAGCTTTTAAGGTTGCTCCCATCCCATTTGGCTACGCGTTTCGACTTTTTTTAGTCTTCATCAGGCCATCGAACTCCGAGGTAAGTATTTGTTCTTCTTCCTCTTTTTCCCTTTTTCTGCAACATCTTAATTTAGGTTGGCACCCCCTTCATCTGATCCTTCATTCCATGTGTGTGGCTTTTATATTTTAAGTGGAATGACCCAGTGGAAACAGCAATTTTCCATTTTAGAGCAGTTTGAAATCACTGACAGTTTTGTCGTATATGGGCAATTTAAAAAGGCCTTTATTTTGGAAAGCACCATCAGAATGACTTGATACTGATTTGGTATCACTGTGGGGTTGTATACTGTTGATCTAAAGTTGAATAACCCAGTGGAAACAGCAATTTTCCATTTTAGAGCATTTTGAAATCACTGAAAGTTTGGTAGTATATGGGCAATTTAAAAAGGCCTTGATTTTGGAAAGCACCATCAGAATGACTTGATATGCATATGGTATCACTGTGGGGTTGTATACTGTTGATCTAAAGTGGAATAACCCAGTGGAAATAGCAATTTTTTTTATTTTAGAGCAGTTTGAATTCACTGAAAGTTTTGTCGTATATGGGCAATTTAAAAAGGCCTTTATTTTGGAAAGCACCATCAGAATGACTTGATATTGATATGGTATCACTGTGGGGTTGTATACTGTTGATCTAAATGGGAATGACCCAGTGGAAATAGCAATTTTCCATTTTAGAGCATTTTGAAATCACTGAAAGTTTGGTCGTATATGGGCAATTTAAAAAGGTTTTTATTTTGGAAAGAACCATCAGAATGACTTGATATTCATATGGTATCACTGTGGGGTTGTTTACTGTTGATGTAAAGTGGATCGACCCAGTGGAAACAGCAATTTTCCATTTTAGAGCAGTTTGAAATCACTGACAGTTTTGTCGTATATGGGCAATTTAAAAAGGCCTTTATTTTGGAAAGCACCATCAGAATGACTTGATACTGATTTAGTATCACTGTGGGGTTGTATACTGTTGATCTAAAGTAGAATAACCCAGTGGAAACAGCAATTTTCCATTTAAGAGCAGTTTGAAATCACTGGAAGTTTGGTTGTCTATGGGCAATTTAAAAAGGCATTTATTTTGGAAAGCACAATCAGAAAGACTTGATATTGATATGGTTTCACTGTGGGGTGCTATACTGTTGATCTAAAGTGGAATAACCCAGTGGAAACAGCAATTTTCCATTTTAGAGCATTTTGAAATCACTGAAAGTTTGGTAGTATATGGGCAATTTAAAAAGGCCTTGATTTTGGAAAGCACCATCAGAATGACTTGATATGCATATGGTATCACTGTGGGGTTGTATACTGTTGATCTAAAGTGGAATAACCCAGTGGAAATAGCAATTTTTTTTATTTTAGAGCATTTTGAATTCACTGAAAGTTTTGTCGTATATGGGCAATTTAAAAAGACCTTTATTTTGGAAAGCACCATCAGAATGACTTGATATTGATATGGTATCACTGTGGGGTTGTATACTGTTGATCTAAATGGGAATGACCCAGTGGAAATAGCAATTTTCCATTTTAGAGCATTTTGAAATCACTGAAAGTTTGGTCGTATATGGGCAATTTAAAAAGGTTTTTATTTTGGAAAGCACCATCAGAATGACTTGATATATATATGGTATCACTGTGGGGTTGTTTACTGTTGATGTAAAGTGGATCGACCCAGTGGAAACAGCAATTTTCCATTTTAGAGCAGTTTGAAATCACTGACAGTTTTGTCGTATATGGGCAATTTAAAAAGGCCTTTATTTTGGAAAGCACCATCAGAATGACTTGATACTGATTTAATATCACTGTGGGGTTGTGTACTGTTGATCTAAAGTAGAATAACCCAGTGGAAACAGCAATTTTCCATTTAAGAGCAGTTTGAAATCACTGAAAGTTTGGTTGTCTATGGGCAATTTAAAAAGGCCTTGATTTTGGAAAGCACCATCAGAATGACTTTATATGCATATGGTATCACTGTGGGGTTGTATACTGTTGATCTAAAGTGGAATAACCCAGTGGAAATAGCAATTTTTTTATTTTAGAGCAGTTTGAAATCACTGAAAGTTTTGTCGTATATGGGCAATTTAAAAAGGCCTTTATTTTGGAAAGCACCATCAGAATGACTTGATATTGATATGGTATCACTGTGGGGTTGTATACTGTTGATCTAAAGTGGAATGACCCAGTGGAAATAGCAATTTTCCATTTTAGAGCATTTTGAAATCACTGAAAGTTTGGTCGTATATGGGCAATTTAAAAAGGCCTTTATTTTGGAAAGCACCATCAGAATGACTTGATATTCATATGGTATCACTGTGGGGTTGTATACTGTTGATCTAAAGTGGAATGACCCAGTGGAAACAGCAATTTTCCATTTTAGAGCATTTTGAAATCACTGAAAGTTTGGTCGTATATGGGCAATTTAAAAAGGCCTTTATTTTGGAGAGCACCATCAGAATGACTTGATATTGATATGGTATCACTGTGGGTTTGTATACTGTTGATCCAAAGTGGAATGACCCAGTGGAAACAGCAATTTTCCATTTTAGAGCAGTTTGAAATCACTGAAAGTTTGGTTGTATATGGGCAATTTAAAAAGGCCTTTATTTTGGAAAGCACCATCAGAATGACTTGATACTGATATGGTATCACTGTGGGTTGCTATACTGTTGATTTAAAGTGGAATAACCCAGTGGATACAGCAATTTTCCATTTTAGAGCATTTTGAAATCACTGACCGTTTGGTTGTCTATGGGCAATTTAAAAAGGCCTTTATTTTGGAAAGCACCATCAGAAAGACTTGATATTGATATGGTATCACTGCGGGGTGCTATACTGTTGATCTAAAGTGGAATAACCCAGTGGAAACAGCAATCTTCCATTTTAGAGCATTTTGAAATCACTGAAAGTTTGGTAGTATATGGGCAATTTAAAAAGGCCTTGATTTTGGAAAGCACCATCAGAATGACTTGATATGCATATGGTATCACTGTGGGGTTGTATACTGTTGATCTAAAGTGGAATAACCCAGTGGAAATAGCAATTTTTTTAGAGCAGTTTAAAATCACTGAAAGTTTTGTCGTATATGGGCAATTTAAAAAGGCCTTTATTTTGGAAAGCACCATCAGAATGACTTGATATTGATATGGTATCACTGTGGGGTTGTATACTGTTGATCTAAAGTGGAATGACCCAGTGGAAATAGCAATTTTCCATTTTAGAGCATTTTGAAATCACTGAAAGTTTGGTAGTATATGGGCAATTTAAAAAGGCTTTTATTTTGGAAAGCACTATCAGAATGACTTGATATTCATATGGTATCACTGTGGGGTTGTTTACTGTTGATCTAAAGTGGATCGACCCAGTGGAAACAGCAATTTTCCATTTTAGAGCAGTTTGAAATCACTGAGAGTTTTGTCGTATATGGGCAATTTAAAAAGGCCTTTATTTTGGAAAGCACCATCAGAATGACTTGAAACTGATTTAGTATCACTGTGGGGTTGTATACTGTTGATCTAAAGATGAATGACCCAGTGGAAACAGCAATTTTCCATTTAAGAGCAGTTTGAAATCACTGAAAGTTTGGTCATCTATGGGCAATTTAAAAAGGCCTTTATTTTGGAAAACACCATCAGAATGACTTGATACTGATTTGGTATCACTGTGGGGTTGTATACTGTTGATCTAAAGTGGAATGACCCAGTGGAAACAGCAATTTTCCATTTTAGAACATTTTGAAATCACTGAGAGTTTGGTAGTATATGGGCAATTTAAAAAGGCCTTTATTTTGGAAAGCACCATCAGAATGACTTGATACTGATATGGTATCACTGTGGGTTCCTATACTGTTGATTTAAAGTGGAATAACCCAGTGGAAACAGCAATTTTCCATTTTAGAGCATTTTGAAATCACTGAAAGTTTGGTCGTATATGGGCAATTTAAAAAGGCCTTTATTTTGGAAAGCACCATCAGAATGACTTGATATTCATATGGTATCACTGTGGGGTTGTTTACTGTTGATCTAAAGTGGATCGACCCAGTGGAAACAGCAATTTTATATTTTAGAGCAGTTTGAAATCACTGACAGTTTTGTCGTATATGGGCAATTTGAAAAGGCCTTTATTTTGGAAAGCACCATCAGAATGACTTGATAATGATTTAGTATCACTGTGGGGTTGTATACTGTTGATCTAAAGTAGAATGACCCAGTGGAAACAGCATTTTTCCATTTAAGAGCAGTTTGAAATCACTGAAAGTTTAGTCGTATAAGTGCAATTTAAAAAGGCCTTTATTTTGGAAAGCACCAGCAGAATGACTTGATACTGATATGGTATCACTGTGGGGTTGTATACTGTTGATATGAAGTGGAATGACCCAGTGGAAAGAGCAATTTTGCATTTTAGAGCGTTTTGAAATCACTGAAAGTTTGGTCGTATATGGGCAATTTAAAAAGGCCTTTATTTTGGAAAGCACCATCAGAATGACTTGATATTCATATGCTATCACTGTGGGGTTGTATACTTTTGATCTAAAGTGGAATGACCCAGTGGAAATAGCAATTTTCCATTTTAGAGCATTTTGATATCACTGAAAGTTTGGTCGTATATGGGCAATTTAAAAAGGCCTTTATTTTGGAAAGCACCATCAGAATGACTTGATATTCATATGGTATCACTGTGGGGTTGTATACTGTTGATCTTAAGTGGAATGACCCAGTGGAAACAGCAATTTTCCATTTTAGAGCAGTTTGAAATCACTGACAGTTTTGTCGTATATGGGCAATTTTAAAAGGCCTTTATTTTGGAAAGCACCATCAGAATGACTTGATACTGATTTGGTATCACTGTGGGGTTGTATACTGTTGATCTAAAGTAGAATGACCCAGTTGAAACAGCAATTTTCCATTTAAGAGCAGTTTGAAATCACTGAAAGTTTAGTCGTATATGGGCAATTTAAAAAGGCCTTTATTTTGGAAAGCACCATCATAATGACTTGATATTGATATGGTATCACTGTGGAGTTGTATATCGTTGATCTAAAGTGCATTGACCCAGTGGAAACAGCAATTTTCCATTTTAGAGCATTTTGAAATCACTGAAAGTTTGGTAGTATATGGGCAATTTGACAAGGCCTTTATTTTGGAAAGCACCATCAGAATGACTTGATATTGATATGGTATCGCTGTGGGGTTGTATACTGTTGATCCAAAGTGGAATGACCCAGTGGAAACAGCAATTTTCCATTTTAGAGCATTTTGAAATTACTGAAAGTTTGGTCGTAAATGGGCAATTTAAAAAGGCCTTTATTTTGGAAAGCACCATCAGAATGACTTGAAACTGATATGGTATCACTGTGGGGTTGTATACTGTTGATCCAAAGTGGAATGATTCAGTGGAAACAGCAATTTTCAATTTTAGAGCATTTTGAAATCACTGACATGTTGGTAGTATATGGGCAATTTTAAAAGGCCTTTATTTTGAAAAGCACCATCAGAATGACTTGATACTGATATGGTATCACTGTGGGGTGCTATACTGTTGATCTAAAGTGGAATAACCCAGTGGAAACAGCAATTTTCCATTTTAGAGCATTTTGAAATCACTGACAGTTTGGTAGTTTATGGGCTATTTAAAAAGGCCTTTATTTTGGAAAGCACCATCAGAATGACTTGATATTCATATACTATCACTGTGGGGTTGTATACTGTTAATCTAAATAACCCAGTGGAAACAGCAATTTTCCATTTTAGAGCATTTTGAAATCACTGACAGTTTGGTAGGATATGGGCAATTTAAAAAGGCGTTTATTTTGGAAAGCACCATCAGAATAACTTGATATGCATATGGTATCACTGTGGGGTTGTATACTGTTGATCTAAAGTGGAATGACATAGTGGACACAGCAATTTTTCATTTTAGAGCATTTTGAAATCACTGAAAGTTTGGTCGAATATGGGCAATTTAAAAAGGCCTTTATTTTGGAAAGCACCATCAAAATGACTTGATACTGATATGGTATCACTGTGGGTTTGTATACTGTTGATCTAAAGTGGAATGACCCAGTGGAAACAGCAATTTTCCATTTTAGAGCAGTTTGAAATCACTGAAAGTTTTGTTGTATATGGGCAATTTAAAAAGGCCTTTATTTTGGAAAGCACCATCAGAATGACTTGATATGTATGTGGTATCACTGTGGGGTTGTATACTGTTGATCTAAAGTGGAATGACCCAGTGGAAACAGCAATTTTCCATTTTAGAGCAGTTTGAAATCACTGAAAGTTTGTCTTATATGGGCAATTTAAAAAGGCCTTTATTTTGGAAAGCACCATCAGAATGACTTGATACTGATATGGTATCACTGTGGGGTTGTATGCTATTGATCTAAAGTAGAATGACCCAGTGGAAACAGCAATTTTCCATTTTAGAGCATTTTGAAATCACTGAAAGTTTGGTCATCTATGGGCAATTTAAAAAGGCCTTTATTTTGGAAAACACCATCAGAATGACTTGATACTGATATGGTATCACTGTGGGGTGCTATACTGTTGATCTAAAGTGGAACGACCCAGTGGAAACAGCAATTTTCCATTTTAGAGCAGTTTGAAATCACTGACAGTTTGGTCGTATATGGGCAATTTAAAAAAGCCTTTATTTTGGAAAGTACCATCGGAATGACTTGATATTGATATTGTATCACTGTGGGGTTGTATACTGTTGATCTAAAGTGGAATGACCCAGTAGAAACAGCAATTTTCCATTTTAGAGCATTTTGAAATCACTGACAGTTTAGTCGTATATGGGCAATTTAAAAAGGCCTTTAATTTGGAAAGCACCATCAGAATGACTTGATATTGATATGGTATCACTGTGGGGTGGTATACTGTTGATCGAAAGTGGAATGACCCAGTGGAAATAGCAATTTTCCATGTTAGAGCAGTTTGAAATCACTGAAAGTTTGGTCGTATATGGGCAATTTAAAAAGGTCTTTATTTTGGAAAAAACCATCAGAATGGCTTGATACTGATAAGGTATAACTGTGGGGTTCTATACTGTTGATCTAAAGTGGAACGACCCAGTGGAAACAGTAATTTTCCATTTTAGAGCATTTTGAAATCACTGAAAGTTTGGTCGTCTATGGGCAATTTAAAAAGGCCTTTATTTTGGAAGGCACCATCAGAATGACTTGATACTGATATGGTATTACTGTGGCGTGCTATACTGTTGATCTAAAGTGGAATAACCCAGTGGAAACAGCAATTTTTCATTTTAGAGCATTTTGAAATCACTGACAGTTTGGTAGTATATGGGCACTTTAAAAAGGCCTTTATTTTGGAAAGCACCATCAGAATGACTTGATATTGATATGGTATCAATGTGGGGTTGTATACTGTTGATCTAAAGTGGAATGACCCAGTGGAAACAGCAACTTTCCATTTTAGAGCATTTTGAAATCACTGAAAGTTTGGTAGTATATGGGCAATTTAAAAAGGCCTTTATTTTGGAAATCACCATCATAATGACTTGATATTGATATGGTATCACTGTGGAGTTGTATACCGTTGATCTAAAGTGGAATGACCCAGTGGAAACAGCAATTTTCCATTTTAGAGCAGTTTGAAATCACTGAAAGTTTTGTTGTAAATGGGCAATTTAAAAAGGCCTTTATTTTGGAAAGCACCATCAGAATGACTTGATGCGTATATGGTATCACTGTGGGGTTGTATACTGTTGATCTAAAGTGGAATGACCCAGTGGAAACAGCAATTTTCCATTTTAGAGCAGTTTGAAATCACTGAAATTTTTGTCTTATATGGGCAATTTAAAAAGGCCTTTAATTTGGAAAGCACCATCAGAATGACTTGATACTGATACGGTATCACTGTGGGGTTGTATACTGTTGATCTAAAGTAGAATGACCCAGTGGAAACAGCAATTTTCCATTTTAGAGCATTTTGAAATCACTGAAAGTTTGGTCATCTATGGGCAATTTAAAAAGGCCTTTATTTTGGAAAACACCATCAGAACGACTTGATACTGATATGGTATCACTGTGGGGTGCTATACTGTTGATCTAAAGTGGAACGACCCAGTGGAAACAGCAATTTTCCATTTTAAAGCATTTTGAAATCAATGAAAATTTGGTCGTATATGGGCAATTTAAAAAGGCCTTTATTTTGGAAAGCACCATCAGAATGACTAGATATTGATATGGTTTCACTGTGGGGTTGTATACTGTTGATCTAAAGTCGAGTAACCCAGTGGAAACAGCAATTTTCCATTTTAGAGCCGTTTGAAATCACTGACAGTTTGGTCGTATATGGGCAATTTAAAAAGGCCTTTATTTTGGAAAGCACCATCAGAATGACTTGAAACTGATATGGTATCACTGTGGGGTTGTATACTGTTGATCCAAAGTGGAATGATTCAGTGGAAACAGCAATTTTCAATTTTAGAGCATTTTGAAATCACTGACATGTTGGTAGTATATGGGCAATTTTAAAAGGCCTTTATTTTGAAAAGCACCATCAGAATGACTTGATACTGATATGGTATCACTGTGGGGTGCTATACTGTTGATCTAAAGTGGAATAACCCAGTGGAAACAGCAATTTTCCATTTTAGAGCATTTTGAAATCACTGACAGTTTGGTAGTTTATGGGCTATTTAAAAAGGCCTTTATTTTGGAAAGCACCATCAGAATGACTTGATATTCATATACTATCACTGTGGGGTTGTATACTGTTGATCTAAAGTGGAATGACATAGTGGAAACAGCAATTTTTCATTTTAGAGCATTTTGAAAGCACTGACAGTTTGGTAGGATATGGGCAATTTAAAAAGGCGTTTATTTTGGAAAGCACCATCAGAATAACTTGATATGCATATGGTATCACTGTGGGGTTGTATACTGTTGATCTAAAGTGGAATGACATAGTGGAAAAAGCAATTTTTCATTTTAGAGCATTTTGAAATCACTGAAAGTTTGGTCGAATATGGGCAATTTAAAAAGGCCTTTATTTTGGAAAGCACCATCAGAATGACTTGATACTGATTTGGTATCACTGTGGGGTTGTATACTCATCGTCGTCGTCGTTGTCGTCGTCTTCCTCCGCTTATCCGGGTCCGGGTCGCGGGGGCAGCATCCCAACTAGGGAGCTCCAGGCCGTCCTCTCCCCGGCCTTGTCCACCAGCTCCTCCGGCAGGACCCCAAGGCTTTCCCGGACCAGATTGGAGATGTAACCTCTCCAACGAGTCCTGGGTCGACCCGGGGGCCTTCTGCCGGCAGGATGTGCCCGAAACACCTCCCCGGGGAGGCGTCCAGGAGGCATCCTGACCAGATGCCCAAACCACCTCAACTGGCTCCTTTCGATCCGGAGGAGCAGCGGTTCTACTCCGAGTCCCTCCCGAATGTCCGAGCTCCTCACCCTATCTCTAAGGCTGAGCCCGGCCACCCTACGGAGGAAACTCATTTCGGCCGCTTTTATCCGCGATCTCGTTCTTTCGGTCATTACCCAAAGCTCATGACCATAGGTGAGGATTGGGACGTAGATCGACCGGTAAATCGAGAGCCTGGCTATCTGGCTCAACTCCCTCTTCCCCACGACAGATCGGCTCAGCGTCCGCATCACTGCAGACGCCGAACCAATCCGCCTGTCGATCTCCCGATGCCTCCTATCCTCACTCGTGAACAAGACCCCGAGATACTTAAACTCCTCCACTTGAGGTAGGACCTCTCCCAAGACCCGGAGTTGGCAAGCCACCCTTTCCCGGTTTTTTAAAATCACTGAAAGTTTTGTCGTATATGGGCAATTTAAAAAGGCCTTTATTTTGGAAAGCACCATGAGAATGACTTGATATTGATATGGTATCACTGTGGGGTTGTATACTGTTGATCTAAAGTGGAATGACCCAGTGGAAACAGCAATTTTCCATTTTAGAGCAGTTTGAAATCACTGAAAGTTTTGTTGTATATGGGCAATTTAAAAAGGCCTTTATTTTGGAAAGCACCATCAGAATGACTTGATATGGATATGGTATCACTGTGGGGTTGTATACTGTTGATCTAAAGTGGAATGACCCAGTGGAAACAGCTATTTTCCATTTTAGAGCATTTTGAAATCACTGAAAGTTTGGTCGTATATGGGCAATTTAAAAAGGCCTTTATTTTGGAAAGCACCATCATAATGACTTGATACTGGTATGGATTCACTGTGGGGTTGGATACTGTTGATCTAAAGTGGAATGACCCAGTGGAAACAGCAATTTTCCATTTTTGAGCATTTTGAAATCACTGAAAGTTTGGTAGTATATGGGCAATTTAAAAAGGCCTTTATTTTGGAAAGCACCATCAGAATGACTTGATACTGATATGGTATGCCTGTGGGTTGCTATACTGTTGATTTAAAGTGGAATAACCCAGTGGAAACAGCAATTTTCCATTTTAGAGCATTTTGAAATCACTGAAAGTTTGGTTGTCTATGGGCAATTTAAAAAGGCCTTTATTTTGGAAAGCACAATCAGAAAGACTTGATATTGATATGGTATCACTGTGGGGTGCTATACTGTTGATCTAAAGTTGAATAACCCAGTGGAAACAGCAATTTTCCATTTTAGAGCATTTTGAAATCACTGAAAGTTTGGTAGTATATGGGCAATTTAAAAAGGCCTTGATTTTGGAGAGCACCATCAGAATGACTTGATATGCATATGGTATCACTGTGGGGTGCTATACTGTTGATCTAAAGTTGAATAACCCAGTGGAAACAGCAATTTTCCATTTTAGAGCATTTTGAAATCACTGAAAGTTTGGTAGTATATGGGCAATTTAAAAAGGCCTTGATTTTGGAAAGCACCATCAGAATGACTTGATATGCATATGGTATCACTGTGGGGTTGTATACTGTTGATCTAAAGTGGAATAACCCAGTGGAAATAGCAATTTTTTTTATTTTAGAGCAGTTTGAATTCACTGAAAGTTTTGTCGTATATGGGCAATTTAAAAAGGCCTTTATTTTGGAAAGCACCATCAGAATGACTTGATATTGATATGGTATCACTGTGGGGTTGTATACTGTTGATCTAAATGGGAATGACCCAGTGGAAATAGCAATTTTCCATTTTAGAGCATTTTGAAATCACTGAAAGTTTGGTCGTATATGGGCAATTTAAAAAGGTTTTTATTTTGGAAAGAACCATCAGAATGACTTGATATTCATATGGTATCACTGTGGGGTTGTTTACTGTTGATGTAAAGTGGATCGACCCAGTGGAAACAGCAATTTTCCATTTTAGAGCAGTTTGAAATCACTGACAGTTTTGTCGTATATGGGCAATTTAAAAAGGCCTTTATTTTGGAAAGCACCATCAGAATGACTTGATACTGATTTAGTATCACTGTGGGGTTGTATACTGTTGATCTAAAGTAGAATAACCCAGTGGAAACAGCAATTTTCCATTTAAGAGCAGTTTGAAATCACTGAAAGTTTGGTTGTCTATGGGCAATTTAAAAAGGCATTTATTTTGGAAAGCACAATCAGAAAGACTTGATATTGATATGGTTTCACTGTGGGGTGCTATACTGTTGATCTAAAGTGGAATAACCCAGTGGAAACAGCAATTTTCCATTTTAGAGCATTTTGAAATCACTGAAAGTTTGGTAGTATATGGGCAATTTAAAAAGGCCTTGATTTTGGAAAGCACCATCAGAATGACTTGATATGCATATGGTATCACTGTGGGGTTGTATACTGTTGATCTAAAGTGGAATAACCCAGTGGAAATAGCAATTTTTTTTATTTTAGAGCATTTTGAATTCACTGAAAGTTTTGTCGTATATGGGCAATTTAAAAAGACCTTTATTTTGGAAAGCACCATCAGAATGACTTGATATTGATATGGTATCACTGTGGGGTTGTATACTGTTGATCTAAATGGGAATGACCCAGTGGAAATAGCAATTTTCCATTTTAGAGCATTTTGAAATCACTGAAAGTTTGGTCGTATATGGGCAATTTAAAAAGGTTTTTATTTTGGAAAGCACCATCAGAATGACTTGATATATATATGGTATCACTGTGGGGTTGTTTACTGTTGATGTAAAGTGGATCGACCCAGTGGAAACAGCAATTTTCCATTTTAGAGCAGTTTGAAATCACTGACAGTTTTGTCGTATATGGGCAATTTAAAAAGGCCTTTATTTTGGAAAGCACCATCAGAATGACTTGATACTGATTTAATATCACTGTGGGGTTGTGTACTGTTGATCTAAAGTGGAATGACCCAGTGGAAATAGCAATTTTCCATTTTAGAGCATTTTGAAATCACTGAAAGTTTTGTCGTATATGGGCAATTTAAAAAGGCCTTTATTTTGGAAAGCACCATCAGAATGACTTGATATTCATATGGTATCACTGTGGGGTTGTATACTGTTGATCTAAAGTGGAATGACCCAGTGGAAACAGAAATTTTCCATTTTAGAGCATTTTGAAATCACTGAAAGTTTGGTCGTATATGGGCAATTTAAAAAGGCCTTTATTTTGGAGAGCACCATCAGAATGACTTGATATTGATATGGTATCACTGTGGGTTTGTATACTGTTGATCCAAAGTGGAATGACCCAGTGGAAACAGCAATTTTCCATTTTAGAGCAGTTTGAAATCACTGAAAGTTTGGTTGTATATGGGCAATTTAAAAAGGCCTTTATTTTGGAAAGCACCATCAGAATGACTTGATACTGATATGGTATCACTGTGGGTTGCTATACTTTTGATTTAAAGTGGAATAACCCAGTGGATACAGCAATTTTCCATTTTAGAGCATTTTGAAATCACTGACCCTTTGGTTGTCTATGGGCAATTTAAAAAGGCCTTTATTTTGGAAAGCACCATCAGAAAGACTTGATATTGATATGGTATCACTGCGGGGTGCTATACTGTTGATCTAAAGTGGAATAACCCAGTGGAAACAGCAATCTTCCATTTTAGAGCATTTTGAAATCACTGAAAGTTTGGTAGTATATGGGCAATTTAAAAAGGCCTTGATTTTGGAAAGCACCATCAGAATGACTTGATATGCATATGGTATCACTGTGGGGTTGTATACTGTTGATCTAAAGTGGAATAACCCAGTGGAAATAGCAATTTTTTTTAGAGCAGTTTAAAATCACTGAAAGTTTTGTCGTATATGGGCAATTTAAAAAGGCCTTTATTTTGGAAAGCACCATCAGAATGACTTGATATTGATATGGTATCACTGTGGGGTTGTATACTGTTGATCTAAAGTGGAATGACCCAGTGGAAATAGCAATTTTCCATTTTAGAGCATTTTGAAATCACTGAAAGTTTGGTAGTATATGGGCAATTTAAAAAGGCTTTTATTTTGGAAAGCACTATCAGAATGACTTGAAACTGATTTAGTATCACTGTGGGGTTGTATACTGTTGATCTAAAGATGAATGACCCAGTGGAAACAGCAATTTTCCATTTAAGAGCAGTTTGAAATCACTGAAAGTTTGGTCATCTATGGGCAATTTAAAAAGGCCTTTATTTTGGAAAACACCATCAGAATGACTTGATACTGATTTGGTATCACTGTGGGGTTGTATACTGTTGATCTAAAGTGGAATGACCCAGTGGAAACAGCAATTTTCCATTTTAGAACATTTTGAAATCACTGACAGTTTGGTAGTATATGGGCAATTTAAAAAGGCCTTTATTTTGGAAAGCACCATCAGAATGACTTGATACTGATATGGTATCACTGTGGGTTCCTATACTGTTGATTTAAAGTGGAATAACCCAGTGGAAACAGCAATTTTCCATTTTAGAGCATTTTGAAATCACTGAAAGTTTGGTCGTATATGGGCAATTTAAAAAGGCCTTTATTTTGGAAAGCACCATCAGAATGACTTGATATTCATATGGTATCACTGTGGGGTTGTTTACTGTTGATCTAAAGTGGATCGACCCAGTGGAAACAGCAATTTTATATTTTAGAGCAGTTTGAAATCACTGACAGTTTTGTCGTATATGGGCAATTTGAAAAGGCCTTTATTTTGGAAAGCACCATCAGAATGACTTGATAATGATTTAGTATCACTGTGGGGTTGTATACTGTTGATCTAAAGTAGAATGACCCAGTGGAAACAGCATTTTTCCATTTAAGAGCAGTTTGAAATCACTGAAAGTTTAGTCGTATAAGTGCAATTTAAAAAGGCCTTTATTTTGGAAAGCACCAGCAGAATGACTTGATACTTATATGGTATCACTGTGGGGTTGTATACTGTTGATATGAAGTGGAATGACCCAGTGGAAAGAGCAATTTTGCATTTTAGAGCGTTTTGAAATCACTGAAAGTTTGGTCGTATATGGGCAATTTAAAAAGGCCTTTATTTTGGAAAGCACCATCAGAATGACTTGATATTCATATGCTATCACTGTGGGGTTGTATACTTTTGATCTAAAGTGGAATGACCCAGTGGAAATAGCAATTTTCCATTTTAGAGCATTTTGATATCACTGAAAGTTTGGTCGTATATGGGCAATTTAAAAAGGCCTTTATTTTGGAAAGCACCATCAGAATGACTTGATATTCATATGGTATCACTGTGGGGTTGTATACTGTTGATCTTAAGTGGAATGACCCAGTGGAAACAGCAATTTTCCATTTTAGAGCAGTTTGAAATCACTGACAGTTTTGTCGTATATGGGCAATTTTAAAAGGCCTTTATTTTGGAAAGCACCATCAGAATGACTTGATACTGATTTGGTATCACTGTGGGGTTGTATACTGTTGATCTAAAGTAGAATGACCCAGTTGAAACAGCAATTTTCCATTTAAGAGCAGTTTGAAATCACTGAAAGTTTAGTCGTATATGGGCAATTTAAAAAGGCCTTTATTTTGGAAAGCACCATCATAATGACTTGATATTGATATGGTATCACTGTGGAGTTGTATATCGTTGATCTAAAGTGCATTGACCCAGTGGAAACAGCAATTTTCCATTTTAGAGCATTTTGAAATCACTGAAAGTTTGGTAGTATATGGGCAATTTGACAAGGCCTTTATTTTGGAAAGCACCATCAGAATGACTTGATATTGATATGGTATCGCTGTGGGGTTGTATACTGTTGATCCAAAGTGGAATGACCCAGTGGAAACAGCAATTTTCCATTTTAGAGCATTTTGAAATTACTGAAAGTTTGGTCGTAAATGGGCAATTTAAAAAGGCCTTTATTTTGGAAAGCACCATCAGAATGACTTGAAACTGATATGGTATCACTGTGGGGTTGTATACTGTTGATCCAAAGTGGAATGATTCAGTGGAAACAGCAATTTTCAATTTTAGAGCATTTTGAAATCACTGACATGTTGGTAGTATATGGGCAATTTTAAAAGGCCTTTATTTTGAAAAGCACCATCAGAATGACTTGATACTGATATGGTATCACTGTGGGGTGCTATACTGTTGATCTAAAGTGGAATAACCCAGTGGAAACAGCAATTTTCCATTTTAGAGCATTTTGAAATCACTGACAGTTTGGTAGTTTATGGGCTATTTAAAAAGGCCTTTATTTTGGAAAGCACCATCAGAATGACTTGATATTCATATACTATCACTGTGGGGTTGTATACTGTTAATCTAAATAACCCAGTGGAAACAGCAATTTTCCATTTTAGAGCATTTTGAAATCACTGACAGTTTGGTAGGATATGGGCAATTTAAAAAGGCGTTTATTTTGGAAAGCACCATCAGAATAACTTGATATGCATATGGTATCACTGTGGGGTTGTATACTGTTGATCTAAAGTGGAATGACATAGTGGACACAGCAATTTTTCATTTTAGAGCATTTTGAAATCACTGAAAGTTTGGTCGAATATGGGCAATTTAAAAAGGCCTTTATTTTGGAAAGCACTATCAAAATGACTTGATACTGATATGGTATCACTGTGGGTTTGTATACTGTTGATCTAAAGTGGAATGACCCAGTGGAAACAGCAATTTTCCATTTTAGAGCAGTTTGAAATCACTGAAAGTTTTGTTGTATATGGGCAATTTAAAAAGGCCTTTATTTTGGAAAGCACCATCAGAATGACTTGATATGTATGTGGTATCACTGTGGGGTTGTATACTGTTGATCTAAAGTGGAATGACCCAGTGGAAACAGCAATTTTCCATTTTAGAGCAGTTTGAAATCACTGAAAGTTTGTCTTATATGGGCAATTTAAAAAGGCCTTTATTTTGGAAAGCACCATCAGAATGACTTGATACTGATATGGTATCACTGTGGGGTTGTATGCTATTGATCTAAAGTAGAATGACCCAGTGGAAACAGCAATTTTCCATTTTAGAGCATTTTGAAATCACTGAAAGTTTGGTCATCTATGGGCAATTTAAAAAGGCCTTTATTTTGGAAAACACCATCAGAATGACTTGATACTGATATGGTATCACTGTGGGGTGCTATACTGTTGATCTAAAGTGGAACGACCCAGTGGAAACAGCAATTTTCCATTTTAGAGCAGTTTGAAATCACTGACAGTTTGGTCGTATATGGGCAATTTAAAAAAGCCTTTATTTTGGAAAGTACCATCGGAATGACTTGATATTGATATTGTATCACTGTGGGGTTGTATACTGTTGATCTAAAGTGGAATGACCCAGTAGAAACAGCAATTTTCCATTTTAGAGCATTTTGAAATCACTGACAGTTTAGTCGTATATGGGCAATTTAAAAAGGCCTTTAATTTGGAAAGCACGATCAGAATGACTTGATATTGATATGGTATCACTGTGGGGTGGTATACTGTTGATCGAAAGTGGAATGACCCAGTGGAAACAGCAATTTTCCATGTTAGAGCAGTTTGAAATCACTGAAAGTTTGGTCGTATATGGGCAATTTAAAAAGGTCTTTATTTTGGAAAAAACCATCAGAATGGCTTGATACTGATAAGGTATAACTGTGGGGTTCTATACTGTTGATCTAAAGTGGAACGACCCAGTGGAAACAGCAATTTTCCATTTTAGAGCATTTTGAAATCACTGAAAGTTTGGTCGTCTATGGGCAATTTAAAAAGGCCTTTATTTTGGAAGGCACCATCAGAATGACTTGATACTGATATGGTATTACTGTGGCGTGCTATACTGTTGATCTAAAGTGGAATAACCCAGTGGAAACAGCAATTTTTCCTTTTAGAGCATTTTGAAATCACTGACAGTTTGGTAGTATATGGGCACTTTAAAAAGGCCTTTATTTTGGAAAGCACCATCAGAATGACTTGATATTGATATGGTATCAATGTGGGGTTGTATACTGTTGATCTAAAGTGGAATGACCCAGTGGAAACAGCAACTTTCCATTTTAGAGCATTTTGAAATCACTGAAAGTTTGGTAGTATATGGGCAATTTAAAAAGGCCTTTATTTTGGAAATCACCATCATAATGACTTGATATTGATATGGTATCACTGTGGAGTTGTATACCGTTGATCTAAAGTGGAATGACCCAGTGGAAACAGCAATTTTCCATTTTAGAGCAGTTTGAAATCACTGAAAGTTTTGTTGTAAATGGGCAATTTAAAAAGGCCTTTATTTTGGAAAGCACCATCAGAATGACTTGATGCGTATATGGTATCACTGTGGGGTTGTATACTGTTGATCTAAAGTGGAATGACCCAGTGGAAACAGCAATTTTCCATTTTAGAGCAGTTTGAAATCACTGAAATTTTTGTCTTATATGGGCAATTTAAAAAGGCCTTTATTTTGGAAAGCACCATCAGAATGACTTGATACTGATACGGTATCACTGTGGGGTTGTATACTGTTGATCTAAAGTAGAATGACCCAGTGGAAACAGCAATTTTCCATTTTAGAGCATTTTGAAATCACTGAAAGTTTGGTCATCTATGGGCAATTTAAAAAGGCCTTTATTTTGGAAAACACCATCAGAACGACTTGATACTGATATGGTATCACTGTGGGGTGCTATACTGTTGATCTAAAGTGGAACGACCCAGTGGAAACAGCAATTTTCCATTTTAAAGCATTTTGAAATCAATGAAAATTTGGTCGTATATGGGCAATTTAAAAAGGCCTTTATTTTGGAAAGCACCATCAGAATGACTAGATATTGATATGGTTTCACTGTGGGGTTGTATACTGTTGATCTAAAGTCGAGTAACCCAGTGGAAACAGCAATTTTCCATTTTAGAGCCGTTTGAAATCACTGACAGTTTGGTCGTATATGGGCAATTTAAAAAGGCCTTTATTTTGGAAAGCACCATCAGAATGACTTGATATTGATATAGTATCTCTGTGGGGTTGTATACTGTTGATCTAAAGTGGAATGACCCAGTGGAAACAGCAATTTTCCATTTTAGAGCATTTTGAAATTACTGAAAGTTTGGTTGTAAATGGGCAATTTAAAAAGGCCTTTATTTTGGAAAGCACCATCAGAATGACTTGAAACTGATATGGTATCACTGTGGGGTTGTATACTGTTGATCCAAAGTGGAATGATTCAGTGGAAACAGCAATTTTCAATTTTAGAGCATTTTGAAATCACTGACATGTTGGTAGTATATGGGCAATTTTAAAAGGCCTTTATTTTGAAAAGCACCATCAGAATGACTTGATACTGATATGGTATCACTGTGGGGTGCTATACTGTTGATCTAAAGTGGAATAACCCAGTGGAAACAGCAATTTTCCATTTTAGAGCATTTTGAAATCACTGACAGTTTGGTAGTTTATGGGCTATTTAAAAAAGCCTTTATTTTGGAAAGCACCATCAGAATGACTTGATATTCATATACTATCACTGTGGGGTTGTATACTGTTGATCTAAAGTGGAATGACATAGTGGAAACAGCAATTTTTCATTTTAGAGCATTTTGAAAGCACTGACAGTTTGGTAGGATATGGGCAATTTAAAAAGGCGTTTATTTTGGAAAGCACCATCAGAATAACTTGATATGCATATGGTATCACTGTGGGGTTGTATACTGTTGATCTAAAGTGGAATGACATAGTGGAAAAAGCAATTTTTCATTTTAGAGCATTTTGAAATCACTGAAAGTTTGGTCGAATATGGGCAATTTAAAAAGGCCTTTATTTTGGAAAGCACCATCAAAATGACTTGATACTGATATGGTATCACTGTGGGTTTGTATACTGTTGATCTAAAGTGGAATGACCCAGTGGAAACAGCAATTTTCCATTTTAGAGCAGTTTGAAATCACTGAAAGTTTTGTTGTATATGGGCAATTTAAAAAGGCCTTTATTTTGGAAAGCACCATCAGAATGACTTGATATGTATATGGTATCACTGTGGGGTTGTATACTGTTGATCTAAAGTGGAATGACCCAGTGGAAACAGCAATTTTCCATTTTAGAGCAGTTTGAAATCACTGAAAGTTTTGTCTTATATGGGCAATTTAAAAAGGCCTTTATTTTTGAAAGCACCATCAGAATGACTTGATACTGATATGGTATCACTGTGGGGTTGTATACTATTGATCTAAAGTAGAATGACCCAGTGGAAACAGCAATTTTTTATTTTAGAGCATTTTGAAATCACTGAAAGTTTGGTCATCTATGGGCAATTTAAAAAGGCCTTTATTTTGGAAAACACCATCAGAATGACTTGATACTGATATGGTATCACTGTGGGGTGCTATACTGTTGATCTAAAGTGGAACGACCCAGTGGAAACAGCAATTTTCCATTTTAGAGCAGTTTGAAATCACTGACAGTTTGGTCGTATATGGGCAATTTAAAAAAGCCTTTATTTTGGAAAGCACCATCAGAATGACTTGATATTGATATAGTATCTCTGTGGGGTTGTATACTGTTGATCTAAAGTGGAATGACCCAGTGGAAACAGCAATTGTCCATTTTAGAGCATTTTGAAATAACTGAAAGTTTGGTCGTATACGGGCAATTTAAAAATGCCTTTATTTTGGAAAGCACCATCGGAATGACTTGATATTGATATTGTATCACTGTGGGGTTGTATACTGTTGATCTAAAGTGGAATGACCCAGTAGAAACAGCAATTTTCCATTTTAGAGCAGTTTGAAATCACTGACAGTTTGGTCGTATATGGGCAATTTAAAAAGGCCTTTAATTTGGAAAGCACCATCAGAATGACTTGATACTGATACGGTATCACTGTGGGGTTGTATACTGTTGATCTAAAGTAGAATGACCCAGTGGAAACAGCAATTTTCCATTTTAGAGCATTTTGAAATCACTGAAAGTTTGGTCATCTATGGGCAATTTAAAAAGGCCTTTATTTTGGAAAACACCATCAGAATGACTTGATACTGATATGGTATCACTGTGGGGTGCTATACTGTTGATCTAAAGCGGAACGACCCAGTGGAAACAGCAATTTTCCATTTTAAAGCATTTTGAAATCAATGAAAATTTGGTCGTATATGGGCAATTTAAAAAGGCCTTTATTTTGGAAAGCACCATCAGAATGACTAGATATTGATATGGTTTCACTGTGGGGTTGTATACTGTTGATCTAAAGTCGAGTGACCCAGTGGAAACAGCAATTTTCCATTTTAGAGCAGTTTGAAATCACTGACAGTTTGGTCGTATATGGGCAATTTAAAAAGGCCTTTATTTTGGAAAGCACCATCAGAATGACTTGATATTGATATAGTATCTCTGTGGGGTTGTATACTGTTGATCTAAAGTGGAATGACCCAGTGGAAACAGCAATTTTCCATTTTAGAACAGTTTGAAATCACTGAAAGTTTGGTCGTATATGGGCAATTTAAAAAGGTCTTTATTTTGGAAAAAACCATCAGAATGGCTTGATACTGATAAGGTATAACTGTGGGGTTCTATACTGTTGATCTAAAGTGGAACGACCCAGTGGAAACAGCAATTTTCCATTTTAGAGCATTTTGAAATCACTGAAAGTTTGGTCGTCTATGGGCAATTTAAAAAGGCCTTTATTTTGGAAGGCACCATCAGAATGACTTGATACTGATATGGTATCACTGTGGCGTGCTATACTGTTGATCTAAAGTGGAATAACCCAGTGGAAACAGCAATTTTTCATTTTAGAGCATTTTGAAATCACTGACAGTTTGGTAGTATATGGGCACTTTAAAAAGGCCTTGATTTTGGAAAGCACCATCAGAATGACTTGATATGCATATGGTATCACTGTGGGGTTGTATACTGTTGATCTAAAGTGGAATAACCCAGTGGAAATAGCAATTTTTTTTATTTTAGAGCATTTTGAATTCACTGAAAGTTTTGTCGTATATGGGCAATTTAAAAAGACCTTTATTTTGGAAAGCACCATCAGAATGACTTGATATTGATATGGTATCACTGTGGGGTTGTATACTGTTGATCTAAATGGGAATGACCCAGTGGAAATAGCAATTTTCCATTTTAGAGCATTTTGAAATCACTGAAAGTTTGGTCGTATATGGGCAATTTAAAAAGGTTTTTATTTTGGAAAGCACCATCAGAATGACTTGATATATATATGGTATCACTGTGGGGTTGTTTACTGTTGATGTAAAGTGGATCGACCCAGTGGAAACAGCAATTTTCCATTTTAGAGCAGTTTGAAATCACTGACAGTTTTGTCGTATATGGGCAATTTAAAAAGGCCTTTATTTTGGAAAGCACCATCAGAATGACTTGATACTGATTTAATATCACTGTGGGGTTGTGTACTGTTGATCTAAAGTAGAATAACCCAGTGGAAACAGCAATTTTCCATTTAAGAGCAGTTTGAAATCACTGAAAGTTTGGTTGTCTATGGGCAATTTAAAAAGGCCTTGATTTTGGAAAGCACCATCAGAATGACTTTATATGCATATGGTATCACTGTGGGGTTGTATACTGTTGATCTAAAGTGGAATAACCCAGTGGAAATAGCAATTTTTTTATTTTAGAGCAGTTTGAAATCACTGAAAGTTTTGTCGTATATGGGCAATTTAAAAAGGCCTTTATTTTGGAAAGCACCATCAGAATGACTTGATATTGATATGGTATCACTGTGGGGTTGTATACTGTTGATCTAAAGTGGAATGACCCAGTGGAAATAGCAATTTTCCATTTTAGAGCATTTTGAAATCACTGAAAGTTTGGTCGTATATGGGCAATTTAAAAAGGCCTTTATTTTGGAAAGCACCATCAGAATGACTTGATATTCATATGGTATCACTGTGGGGTTGTATACTGTTGATCTAAAGTGGAATGACCCAGTGGAAACAGCAATTTTCCATTTTAGAGCATTTTGAAATCACTGAAAGTTTGGTCGTATATGGGCAATTTAAAAAGGCCTTTATTTTGGAGAGCACCATCAGAATGACTTGATATTGATATGGTATCACTGTGGGTTTGTATACTGTTGATCCAAAGTGGAATGACCCAGTGGAAACAGCAATTTTCCATTTTAGAGCAGTTTGAAATCACTGAAAGTTTGGTTGTATATGGGCAATTTAAAAAGGCCTTTATTTTGGAAAGCACCATCAGAATGACTTGATACTGATATGGTATCACTGTGGGTTGCTATACTGTTGATTTAAAGTGGAATAACCCAGTGGATACAGCAATTTTCCATTTTAGAGCATTTTGAAATCACTGACCGTTTGGTTGTCTATGGGCAATTTAAAAAGGCCTTTATTTTGGAAAGCACCATCAGAAAGACTTGATATTGATATGGTATCACTGCGGGGTGCTATACTGTTGATCTAAAGTGGAATAACCCAGTGGAAACAGCAATCTTCCATTTTAGAGCATTTTGAAATCACTGAAAGTTTGGTAGTATATGGGCAATTTAAAAAGGCCTTGATTTTGGAAAGCACCATCAGAATGACTTGATATGCATATGGTATCACTGTGGGGTTGTATACTGTTGATCTAAAGTGGAATAACCCAGTGGAAATAGCAATTTTTTTTAGAGCAGTTTAAAATCACTGAAAGTTTTGTCGTATATGGGCAATTTAAAAAGGCCTTTATTTTGGAAAGCACCATCAGAATGACTTGATATTGATATGGTATCACTGTGGGGTTGTATACTGTTGATCTAAAGTGGAATGACCCAGTGGAAATAGCAATTTTCCATTTTAGAGCATTTTGAAATCACTGAAAGTTTGGTAGTATATGGGCAATTTAAAAAGGCTTTTATTTTGGAAAGCACTATCAGAATGACTTGATATTCATATGGTATCACTGTGGGGTTGTTTACTGTTGATCTAAAGTGGATCGACCCAGTGGAAACAGCAATTTTCCATTTTAGAGCAGTTTGAAATCACTGAGAGTTTTGTCGTATATGGGCAATTTAAAAAGGCCTTTATTTTGGAAAGCACCATCAGAATGACTTGAAACTGATTTAGTATCACTGTGGGGTTGTATACTGTTGATCTAAAGATGAATGACCCAGTGGAAACAGCAATTTTCCATTTAAGAGCAGTTTGAAATCACTGAAAGTTTGGTCATCTATGGGCAATTTAAAAAGGCCTTTATTTTGGAAAACACCATCAGAATGACTTGATACTGATTTGGTATCACTGTGGGGTTGTATACTGTTGATCTAAAGTGGAATGACCCAGTGGAAACAGCAATTTTCCATTTTAGAACATTTTGAAATCACTGAGAGTTTGGTAGTATATGGGCAATTTAAAAAGGCCTTTATTTTGGAAAGCACCATCAGAATGACTTGATACTGATATGGTATCACTGTGGGTTCCTATACTGTTGATTTAAAGTGGAATAACCCAGTGGAAACAGCAATTTTCCATTTTAGAGCATTTTGAAATCACTGAAAGTTTGGTCGTATATGGGCAATTTAAAAAGGCCTTTATTTTGGAAAGCACCATCAGAATGACTTGATATTCATATGGTATCACTGTGGGGTTGTTTACTGTTGATCTAAAGTGGATCGACCCAGTGGAAACAGCAATTTTATATTTTAGAGCAGTTTGAAATCACTGACAGTTTTGTCGTATATGGGCAATTTGAAAAGGCCTTTATTTTGGAAAGCACCATCAGAATGACTTGATAATGATTTAGTATCACTGTGGGGTTGTATACTGTTGATCTAAAGTAGAATGACCCAGTGGAAACAGCATTTTTCCATTTAAGAGCAGTTTGAAATCACTGAAAGTTTAGTCGTATAAGTGCAATTTAAAAAGGCCTTTATTTTGGAAAGCACCAGCAGAATGACTTGATACTGATATGGTATCACTGTGGGGTTGTATACTGTTGATATGAAGTGGAATGACCCAGTGGAAAGAGCAATTTTTCATTTTAGAGCATTTTGAAAGCACTGACAGTTTGGTAGGATATGGGCAATTTAAAAAGGCGTTTATTTTGGAAAGCACCATCAGAATAACTTGATATGCATATGGTATCACTGTGGGGTTGTATACTGTTGATCTAAAGTGGAATGACATAGTGGAAAAAGCAATTTTTCATTTTAGAGCATTTTGAAATCACTGAAAGTTTGGTCGAATATGGGCAATTTAAAAAGGCCTTTATTTTGGAAAGCACCATCAGAATGACTTGATACTGATTTGGTATCACTGTGGGGTTGTATACTCATCGTCGTCGTCATTGTCGTCGTCTTCCTCCGCTTATCCGGGTCCGGGTCGCGGGGGCAGCATCCCAACTAGGGAGCTCCAGGCCGTCCTCTCCCCGGCCTTGTCCACCAGCTCCTCCGGCAGGACCCCAAGGCTTTCCCGGACCAGATTGGAGATGTAACCTCTCCAACGAGTCCTGGGTCGACCCGGGGGCCTTCTGCCGGCAGGATGTGCCCGAAACACCTCCCCGGGGAGGCGTCCAGGAGGCATCCTGACCAGATGCCCAAACCACCTCAACTGGCTCCTTTCGATCCGGAGGAGCAGCGGTTCTACTCCGAGTCCCTCCCGAATGTCCGAGCTCCTCACCCTATCTCTAAGGCTGAGCCCGGCCACCCTACGGAGGAAACTCATTTCGGCCGCTTTTATCCGCGATCTCGTTCTTTCGGTCATTACCCAAAGCTCATGACCATAGGTGAGGATTGGGACGTAGATCGACCGGTAAATCGAGAGCCTGGCTATCTGGCTCAACTCCCTCTTCCCCACGACAGATCGGCTCAGCGTCCGCATCACTGCAGACGCCGAACCAATCCGCCTGTCGATCTCCCGATGCCTCCTATCCTCACTCGTGAACAAGACCCCGAGATACTTAAACTCCTCCACTTGAGGTAGGACCTCTCCCAAGACCCGGAGTTGGCAAGCCACCCTTTCCCGGTTTTTTAAAATCACTGAAAGTTTTGTCGTATATGGGCAATTTAAAAAGGCCTTTATTTTGGAAAGCACCATGAGAATGACTTGATATTGATATGGTATCACTGTGGGGTTGTATACTGTTGATCTAAAGTGGAATGACCCAGTGGAAACAACAATTTTCCATTTTAGAGCAGTTTGAAATCACTGAAAGTTTTGTTGTATATGGGCAATTTAAAAAGGCCTTTATTTTGGAAAGCACCATCAGAATGACTTGATATGGATATGGTATCACTGTGGGGTTGTATACTGTTGATCTAAAGTGGAATGACCCAGTGGAAACAGCTATTTTCCATTTTAGAGCATTTTGAAATCACTGAAAGTTTGGTCGTATATGGGCAATTTAAAAAGGCCTTTATTTTGGAAAGCACCATCATAATGACTTGATACTGGTATGGATTCACTGTGGGGTTGGATACTGTTGATCTAAAGTGGAATGACCCAGTGGAAACAGCAATTTTCCATTTTTGAGCATTTTGAAATCACTGAAAGTTTGGTAGTATATGGGCAATTTAAAAAGGCCTTTATTTTGGAAAGCACCATCAGAATGACTTGATACTGATATGGTATGCCTGTGGGTTGCTATACTGTTGATTTAAAGTGGAATAACCCAGTGGAAACAGCAATTTTCCATTTTAGAGCATTTTGAAATCACTGAAAGTTTGGTTGTCTATGGGCAATTTAAAAAGGCCTTTATTTTGGAAAGCACAATCAGAAAGACTTGATATTGATATGGTATCACTGTGGGGTGCTATACTGTTGATCTAAAGTTGAATAACCCAGTGGAAACAGCAATTTTCCATTTTAGAGCATTTTGAAATCACTGAAAGTTTGGTAGTATATGGGCAATTTAAAAAGGCCTTGATTTTGGAGAGCACCATCAGAATGACTTGATATGCATATGGTATCACTGTGGGGTGCTATACTGTTGATCTAAAGTTGAATAACCCAGTGGAAACAGCAATTTTCCATTTTAGAGCATTTTGAAATCACTGAAAGTTTGGTAGTATATGGGCAATTTAAAAAGGCCTTGATTTTGGAAAGCACCATCAGAATGACTTGATATGCATATGGTATCACTGTGGGGTTGTATACTGTTGATCTAAAGTGGAATAACCCAGTGGAAATAGCAATTTTTTTTATTTTAGAGCAGTTTGAATTCACTGAAAGTTTTGTCGTATATGGGCAATTTAAAAAGGCCTTTATTTTGGAAAGCACCATCAGAATGACTTGATATTGATATGGTATCACTGTGGGGTTGTATACTGTTGATCTAAATGGGAATGACCCAGTGGAAATAGCAATTTTCCATTTTAGAGCATTTTGAAATCACTGAAAGTTTGGTCGTATATGGGCAATTTAAAAAGGTTTTTATTTTGGAAAGAACCATCAGAATGACTTGATATTCATATGGTATCACTGTGGGGTTGTTTACTGTTGATGTAAAGTGGATCGACCCAGTGGAAACAGCAATTTTCCATTTTAGAGCAGTTTGAAATCACTGACAGTTTTGTCGTATATGGGCAATTTAAAAAGGCCTTTATTTTGGAAAGCACCATCAGAATGACTTGATACTGATTTAGTATCACTGTGGGGTTGTATACTGTTGATCTAAAGTAGAATAACCCAGTGGAAACAGCAATTTTCCATTTAAGAGCAGTTTGAAATCACTGAAAGTTTGGTTGTCTATGGGCAATTTAAAAAGGCATTTATTTTGGAAAGCACAATCAGAAAGACTTGATATTGATATGGTTTCACTGTGGGGTGCTATACTGTTGATCTAAAGTGGAATAACCCAGTGGAAACAGCAATTTTCCATTTTAGAGCATTTTGAAATCACTGAAAGTTTGGTAGTATATGGGCAATTTAAAAAGGCCTTGATTTTGGAAAGCACCATCAGAATGACTTGATATGCATATGGTATCACTGTGGGGTTGTATACTGTTGATCTAAAGTGGAATAACCCAGTGGAAATAGCAATTTTTTTTATTTTAGAGCATTTTGAATTCACTGAAAGTTTTGTCGTATATGGGCAATTTAAAAAGACCTTTATTTTGGAAAGCACCATCAGAATGACTTGATATTGATATGGTATCACTGTGGGGTTGTATACTGTTGATCTAAATGGGAATGACCCAGTGGAAATAGCAATTTTCCATTTTAGAGCATTTTGAAATCACTGAAAGTTTGGTCGTATATGGGCAATTTAAAAAGGTTTTTATTTTGGAAAGCACCATCAGAATGACTTGATATATATATGGTATCACTGTGGGGTTGTTTACTGTTGATGTAAAGTGGATCGACCCAGTGGAAACAGCAATTTTCCATTTTAGAGCAGTTTGAAATCACTGACAGTTTTGTCGTATATGGGCAATTTAAAAAGGCCTTTATTTTGGAAAGCACCATCAGAATGACTTGATACTGATTTAATATCACTGTGGGGTTGTGTACTGTTGATCTAAAGTGGAATGACCCAGTGGAAATAGCAATTTTCCATTTTAGAGCATTTTGAAATCACTGAAAGTTTGGTCGTATATGGGCAATTTAAAAAGGCCTTTATTTTGGAAAGCACCATCAGAATGACTTGATATTCATATGGTATCACTGTGGGGTTGTATACTGTTGATCTAAAGTGGAATGACCCAGTGGAAACAGAAATTTTCCATTTTAGAGCATTTTGAAATCACTGAAAGTTTGGTCGTATATGGGCAATTTAAAAAGGCCTTTATTTTGGAGAGCACCATCAGAATGACTTGATATTGATATGGTATCACTGTGGGTTTGTATACTGTTGATCCAAAGTGGAATGACCCAGTGGAAACAGCAATTTTCCATTTTAGAGCAGTTTGAAATCACTGAAAGTTTGGTTGTATATGGGCAATTTAAAAAGGCCTTTATTTTGGAAAGCACCATCAGAATGACTTGATACTGATATGGTATCACTGTGGGTTGCTATACTTTTGATTTAAAGTGGAATAACCCAGTGGATACAGCAATTTTCCATTTTAGAGCATTTTGAAATCACTGACCCTTTGGTTGTCTATGGGCAATTTAAAAAGGCCTTTATTTTGGAAAGCACCATCAGAAAGACTTGATATTGATATGGTATCACTGCGGGGTGCTATACTGTTGATCTAAAGTGGAATAACCCAGTGGAAACAGCAATCTTCCATTTTAGAGCATTTTGAAATCACTGAAAGTTTGGTAGTATATGGGCAATTTAAAAAGGCCTTGATTTTGGAAAGCACCATCAGAATGACTTGATATGCATATGGTATCACTGTGGGGTTGTATACTGTTGATCTAAAGTGGAATAACCCAGTGGAAATAGCAATTTTTTTTAGAGCAGTTTAAAATCACTGAAAGTTTTGTCGTATATGGGCAATTTAAAAAGGCCTTTATTTTGGAAAGCACCATCAGAATGACTTGATATTGATATGGTATCACTGTGGGGTTGTATACTGTTGATCTAAAGTGGAATGACCCAGTGGAAATAGCAATTTTCCATTTTAGAGCATTTTGAAATCACTGAAAGTTTGGTAGTATATGGGCAATTTAAAAAGGCTTTTATTTTGGAAAGCACTATCAGAATGACTTGAAACTGATTTAGTATCACTGTGGGGTTGTATACTGTTGATCTAAAGATGAATGACCCAGTGGAAACAGCAATTTTCCATTTAAGAGCAGTTTGAAATCACTGAAAGTTTGGTCATCTATGGGCAATTTAAAAAGGCCTTTATTTTGGAAAACACCATCAGAATGACTTGATACTGATTTGGTATCACTGTGGGGTTGTATACTGTTGATCTAAAGTGGAATGACCCAGTGGAAACAGCAATTTTCCATTTTAGAACATTTTGAAATCACTGACAGTTTGGTAGTATATGGGCAATTTAAAAAGGCCTTTATTTTGGAAAGCACCATCAGAATGACTTGATACTGATATGGTATCACTGTGGGTTCCTATACTGTTGATTTAAAGTGGAATAACCCAGTGGAAACAGCAATTTTCCATTTTAGAGCATTTTGAAATCACTGAAAGTTTGGTCGTATATGGGCAATTTAAAAAGGCCTTTATTTTGGAAAGCACCATCAGAATGACTTGATATTCATATGGTATCACTGTGGGGTTGTTTACTGTTGATCTAAAGTGGATCGACCCAGTGGAAACAGCAATTTTATATTTTAGAGCAGTTTGAAATCACTGACAGTTTTGTCGTATATGGGCAATTTGAAAAGGCCTTTATTTTGGAAAGCACCATCAGAATGACTTGATAATGATTTAGTATCACTGTGGGGTTGTATACTGTTGATCTAAAGTAGAATGACCCAGTGGAAACAGCATTTTTCCATTTAAGAGCAGTTTGAAATCACTGAAAGTTTAGTCGTATAAGTGCAATTTAAAAAGGCCTTTATTTTGGAAAGCACCAGCAGAATGACTTGATACTGATATGGTATCACTGTGGGGTTGTATACTGTTGATATGAAGTGGAATGACCCAGTGGAAAGAGCAATTTTGCATTTTAGAGCGTTTTGAAATCACTGAAAGTTTGGTCGTATATGGGCAATTTAAAAAGGCCTTTATTTTGGAAAGCACCATCAGAATGACTTGATATTCATATGCTATCACTGTGGGGTTGTATACTTTTGATCTAAAGTGGAATGACCCAGTGGAAATAGCAATTTTCCATTTTAGAGCATTTTGATATCACTGAAAGTTTGGTCGTATATGGGCAATTTAAAAAGGCCTTTATTTTGGAAAGCACCATCAGAATGACTTGATATTCATATGGTATCACTGTGGGGTTGTATACTGTTGATCTTAAGTGGAATGACCCAGTGGAAACAGCAATTTTCCATTTTAGAGCAGTTTGAAATCACTGACAGTTTTGTCGTATATGGGCAATTTTAAAAGGCCTTTATTTTGGAAAGCACCATCAGAATGACTTGATACTGATTTGGTATCACTGTGGGGTTGTATACTGTTGATCTAAAGTAGAATGACCCAGTTGAAACAGCAATTTTCCATTTAAGAGCAGTTTGAAATCACTGAAAGTTTAGTCGTATATGGGCAATTTAAAAAGGCCTTTATTTTGGAAAGCACCATCATAATGACTTGATATTGATATGGTATCACTGTGGAGTTGTATATCGTTGATCTAAAGTGCATTGACCCAGTGGAAACAGCAATTTTCCATTTTAGAGCATTTTGAAATCACTGAAAGTTTGGTAGTATATGGGCAATTTGACAAGGCCTTTATTTTGGAAAGCACCATCAGAATGACTTGATATTGATATGGTATCGCTGTGGGGTTGTATACTGTTGATCCAAAGTGGAATGACCCAGTGGAAACAGCAATTTTCCATTTTAGAGCATTTTGAAATTACTGAAAGTTTGGTCGTAAATGGGCAATTTAAAAAGGCCTTTATTTTGGAAAGCACCATCAGAATGACTTGAAACTGATATGGTATCACTGTGGGGTTGTATACTGTTGATCCAAAGTGGAATGATTCAGTGGAAACAGCAATTTTCAATTTTAGAGCATTTTGAAATCACTGACATGTTGGTAGTATATGGGCAATTTTAAAAGGCCTTTATTTTGAAAAGCACCATCAGAATGACTTGATACTGATATGGTATCACTGTGGGGTGCTATACTGTTGATCTAAAGTGGAATAACCCAGTGGAAACAGCAATTTTCCATTTTAGAGCATTTTGAAATCACTGACAGTTTGGTAGTTTATGGGCTATTTAAAAAGGCCTTTATTTTGGAAAGCACCATCAGAATGACTTGATATTCATATACTATCACTGTGGGGTTGTATACTGTTGATCTAAATAACCCAGTGGAAACAGCAATTTTCCATTTTAGAGCATTTTGAAATCACTGACAGTTTGGTAGGATATGGGCAATTTAAAAAGGCGTTTATTTTGGAAAGCACCATCAGAATAACTTGATATGCATATGGTATCACTGTGGGGTTGTATACTGTTGATCTAAAGTGGAATGACATAGTGGAAACAGCAATTTTTCATTTTAGAGCATTTTGAAATCACTGAAAGTTTGGTCGAATATGGGCAATTTAAAAAGGCCTTTATTTTGGAAAGCACCATCAAAATGACTTGATACTGATATGGTATCACTGTGGGTTTGTATACTGTTGATCTAAAGTGGAATGACCCAGTGGAAACAGCAATTTTCCATTTTAGAGCAGTTTGAAATCACTGAAAGTTTGGTCGTATACGGGCAATTTAAAAATGCCTTTATTTTGGAAAGCACCATCGGAATGACTTGATATTGATATTGTATCACTATGGGGTTGTATACTGTTGATCTAAAGTGGAATGACCCAGTAGAAACAGCAATTTTCCATTTTAGAGCATTTTGAAATCACTGACAGTTTAGTCGTATATGGGCAATTTAAAAAGGCCTTTAATTTGTAAAGCACCATCAGAATGACTTGATATTGATATGGTATCACTGTGGGGTGGTATACTGTTGATCGAAAGTGGAATGACCCAGTGGAAACAGCAATTTTCCATTTTAGAGAAGTTTGAAATCACTGAAAGTTTGGTCGTATATGGGCAATTTAAAAAGGTCTTTATTTTGGAAAAAACCATCAGAATGGCTTGATACTGATAAGGTATAACTGTGGGGTTCTATACTGTTGATCTAAAGTGGAACGACCCAGTGGAAACAGCAATTTTCCATTTTAGAGCATTTTGAAATCACTGAAAGTTTGGTCGTCTATGGGCAATTTAAAAAGGCCTTTATTTTGGAAGGCACCATCAGAATGACTTGATACTGATATGGTATCACTGTGGCGTGCTATACTGTTGATCTAAAGTGGAATAACCCAGTGGAAACAGCAATTTTTCATTTTAGAGCATTTTGAAATCACTGACAGTTTGGTAGTATATGGGCAATTTAAAAAGGCCTTTATTTTGGAAAGCACCATCAGAAGGACTTGATACTGATATGGTATCACTGTGGGGTTGTATACTGTTGATCTAAAGTGGAATGACCCAGTGAAAACAGCAATTTTCCATTTTAGAGCAGTTTGAAATCACTGAAAGTTTTGTTGTATATGGGCAATTTAAAAAGGCCTTTATTTTGGAAAGCACCATCAGAATGACTTGATATGTATATGGTATCACTGTGGGGTTGTATACTGTTGATCTAAAGTGGAATGACCCAGTGGAAACAGCAATTTTCCATTTTAGAGCATTTTGAAATCACTGAAAGTTTTGTCGTATAAGGGCAATTTAAAAAGGCCTTTATTTTGGAAAGCACCATCAGAATGACTTGATACTGATATGGTATCACTGTGGGGTTTTATACTGTTGATCTAAAGTCGAGTGACCCAGTGGAAACAGCAATTTTCCATTTTAGAGCAGTTTGAAATCACTGACAGTTTGGTCGTATATGGGCAATTTAAAAAGGCCTTTATTTTGGAAAGCACCATCAGAATGACTTGATATTGATATAGTATCTCTGTGGGGTTGTATACTGTTGATCTAAAGTGAAATGACCCAGTGGAAACAGCAATTGTCCATTTTAGAGCATTTTGAAATCACTGAAAGTTTGGTCGTATACGGGCAATTTAAAAATGCCTTTATTTTGGAAAGCACCATCGGAATGACTTGATATTGATATTGTATCACTGTGGGGTTGTATACTGTTGATCTAAAGTGGAATGACCCAGTGGAAACAGCAATTTTCCATTTTAGAGCATTTTGAAATCACTGACAGTTTAGTCGTATATGGGCAATTTAAAAAGGCCTTTAATTTGGAAAGCACCATCAGAATGACTTGATATTGATATGGTATCACTGTGGGGTGGTATACTGTTGATCGAAAGTGGAATGACCCAGTGGAAACAGCAATTTTCCATTTTAGAGCAGTTTGAAATCACTGACAGTTTAGTCGTATATGGGCAATTTAAAAAGGCCTTTAATTTGGAAAGCACCATCAGAATGACTTGATATTGATATGGTATCACTGTGGGGTGGTATACTGTTGATCGAAAGTGGAATGACCCAGTGGAAACAGCAATTTTCCATTTTAGAGCAGTTTGAAATCACTGAAAGTTTGGTCGTATATGGGCAATTTAAAAAGGCCTTTATTTTGGAAAAAACCATCAGAATGACTTGATACTGATTTGGTATCACTGTGGGGTTGTATACTGTTGATCTAAAGTGGAATGACCCAGTGAAAACAGCAATTTTCCATTTTAGAGCAGTTTGAAATCACTGAAAGTTTTGTTGTATATGGGCAATTTAAAAAGGCCTTTATTTTGGAAAGCACCATCAGAATGACTTGATATGTATATGGTATCACTGTGGGGTTGTATACTGTTGATCTAAAGTGGAATGACCCAGTGGAAACAGCAATTTTCCATTTTAGAGCATTTTAAAATCACTGAAAGTTTGGTCGTATATGGGCAATTTAAAAAGGCCTTTATTTTGGAAAGCACCATCAGAATGACTTGATACTGATATGGTATCACTGTGGGGTTGTATACTGTTGATCTAAAGTCGAGTGACCCAGTGGAAACAGCAATTTTCCATTTTAGAGCAGTTTGAAATCACTGAAAGTTTGGTCGTATATGGGCAATTTAAAAAGGCCTTTATTTTAGAAAGCACCATCAGAATGACTTGATATTGATATAGTATCTCTGTGGGGTTGTATACTGTTGATCTAAAATGGAATGACCCAGTGGAAACAGCAATTGTCCATTTTAGAGCATTTTGAAATCAATGAAAGTTTGGTTGTATACGGGCAATTTAAAAATGCCTTTATTTTGGAAAGCACCATCGGAATGACTTGATATTGATATTGTATCACTATGGGGTTGTATACTGTTGATCTAAAGTGGAATGACCCAGTAGAAACAGCAATTTTCCATTTTAGAGCATTTTGAAATTACTGACAGTTTAGTCGTATATGGGCAATTTAAAAAGGCCTTTAATTTGTAAAGCACCATCAGAATGACTTGATATTGATATGGTATCACTGTGGGGTGGTATACTGTTGATCGAAAGTGGAATGACCCAGTGGAAACAGCAATTTTCCATTTTAGAGAAGTTTGAAATCACTGAAAGTTTGGTCGTATATGGGCAATTTAAAAAGGTCTTTATTTTGGAAAAAACCATCAGAATGGCTTGATACTGATAAGGTATAACTGTGGGGTTCTATACTGTTGATCTAAAGTGGAACGACCCAGTGGAAACAGCAATTTTCCATTTTAGAGCATTTTGAAATCACTGAAAGTTTGGTCGTCTATGGGCAATTTAAAAAGGCCTTTATTTTGGAAGGCACCATCAGAATGACTTGATACTGATATGGTATCACTGTGGCGTGCTATACTGTTGATCTAAAGTGGAATAACCCAGTGGAAACAGCAATTTTTCATTTTAGAGCATTTTGAAATCACTGACAGTTTGGTAGTATATGGGCACTTTAAAAAGGCCTTTATTTTGGAAAGCACCATCAGAAGGACTTGATACTGATATGGTATCACTGTGGGGTTGTATACTGTTGATCTAAAGTGGAATGACCCAGTGAAAACAGCAATTTTCCATTTTAGAGCAGTTTGAAATCACTGAAAGTTTTGTGTATATGGGCAATTTAAAAAGGCCTTTATTTTGGAAAGCACCATCAGAATGACTTGATATGTATATGGTATCACTGTGGGGTTGTATACTGTTGATCTAAAGTGGAATGACCAAGTGGAAACAGCAATTTTCCATTTTAGAGCATTTTGAAATCACTGAAAGTTTTGTCGTATATGGGCAATTTAAAAAGGCCTTTATTTTGGAAAGCACCATCAGAATGACTTGATACTGATATGGTATCACTGTGGGGTTTTATACTGTTGATCTAAAGTCGAGTGACCCAGTGGAAACAGCAATTTTCCATTTTAGAGCAGTTTGAAATCACTGACAGTTTGGTCGTATATGGGCAATTTAAAAAGGCCTTTATTTTGGAAAGCACCATCAGAATGACTTGATATTGATATAGTATCTCTGTGGGGTTGTATACTGTTGATCTAAAGTGAAATGACCCAGTGGAAACAGCAATTGTCCATTTTAGAGCATTTTGAAATCACTGAAAGTTTGGTCGTATACGGGCAATTTAAAAATGCCTTTATTTTGGAAAGCACCATCGGAATGACTTGATATTGATATTGTATCACTGTGGGGTTGTATACTGTTGATCTAAAGTGGAATGACCCAGTGGAAACAGCAATTTTCCATTTTAGAGCATTTTGAAATCACTGACAGTTTAGTCGTATATGGGCAATTTAAAAAGGCCTTTAATTTGGAAAGCACCATCAGAATGACTTGATATTGATATGGTATCACTGTGGGGTGGTATACTGTTGATCGAAAGTGGAATGACCCAGTGGAAACAGCAATTTTCCATTTTAGAGCAGTTTGAAATCACTGAAAGTTTGGTCGTATATGGGCAATTTAAAAAGGCCTTTATTTTGGAAAAAACCATCAGAATGACTTGATACTGATTTGGTATCACTGTGGGGTTGTATACTGTTGATCTAAAGTGGAATGACCCAGTGAAAACAGCAATTTTCCATTTTAGAGCAGTTTGAAATCACTGAAAGTTTTGTTGTATATGGGCAATTTAAAAAGGCCTTTATTTTGGAAAGCACCATCAGAATGACTTGATATGTATATGGTATCACTGTGGGGTTGTATACTGTTGATCTAAAGTGGAATGACCCAGTGGAAACAGCAATTTTCCATTTTAGAGCATTTTAAAATCACTGAAAGTTTGGTCGTATATGGGCAATTTAAAAAGGCCTTTATTTTGGAAAGCACCATCAGAATGACTTGATACTGATATGGTATCACTGTGGGGTTGTATACTGTTGATCTAAAGTCGAGTGACCCAGTGGAAACAGCAATTTTCCATTTTAGAGCAGTTTGAAATCACTGAAAGTTTGGTCGTATTTGGGCAATTTAAAAAGGCCTTTATTTTAGAAAGCACCATCAGAATGACTTGATATTGATATAGTATCTCTGTGGGGTTGTATACTGTTGATCTAAAATGGAATGACCCAGTGGAAACAGCAATTGTCCATTTTAGAGCATTTTGAAATCAATGAAAGTTTGGTTGTATACGGGCAATTTAAAAATGCCTTTATTTTGGAAAGCACCATCGGAATGACTTGATATTGATATTGTATCACTCTGGGGTTGTATACTGTTGATCTAAAGTGGAATGACCCAGTGGAAACAGCAATTTTCCATTTTAGAGCATTTTGAAATCACTGAAAGTTTGGTCATCTATGGGCAATTTAAAAAGGCCTTTATTTTTGAAAACACCATCAGAATGACTTGATACTGATATGGTATCACTGTGGGGTGCTATACTGTTGATCTAAAGTGGAACGACCCAGTGGAAACAGCAATTTTCCATTTTAAAGCATTTTGAAATCAATGAAAATTTGGTCGTATATGGGCAATTTAAAAAGGCCTTTATTTTGGAAAGCACCATCAGAATGACTAGATATTGATATGGTTTCACTGTAGGGTTGTATACTGTTGATCTAAAGTCGAGTGACCCAGTGGAAACAGCAATTGTCCATTTTAGAGCAGTTTGAAATCACTGAAAGTTTGGTCGTATACGGGCAATTTAAAAATGCCTTTATTTTGGAAAGCACCATCGGAATGACTTGATATTGATATTGTATCACTATGGGGTTGTATACTGTTGATCTAAAGTGGAATGACCCAGTAGAAACAGCAATTTTCCATTTTAGAGCATTTTGAAATTACTGACAGTTTAGTCATATATGGGCAATTTAAAAAGGCCTTTAATTTGTAAAGCACCATCAGAATGACTTGATATTGATATGGTATCACTGTGGGGTGGTATACTGTTGATCGAAAGTGGAATGACCCAGTGGAAACAGCAATTTTCCATTTTAGAGAAGTTTGAAATCACTGAAAGTTTGGTCGTATATGGGCAATTTAAAAAGGTCTTTATTTTGGAAAAAACCATCAGAATGGCTTGATACTGATAAGGTATAACTGTGGGGTTCTATACTGTTGATCTAAAGTGGAACGACCCAGTGGAAACAGCAATTTTCCATTTTAGAGCATTTTGAAATCACTGAAAGTTTGGTCGTCTATGGGCAATTTAAAAAGGCCTTTATTTTGGAAGGCACCATCAGAATGACTTGATACTGATATGGTATCACTGTGGCGTGCTATACTGTTGATCTAAAGTGGAATAACCCAGTGGAAACAGCAATTTTTCATTTTAGAGCATTTTGAAATCACTGACAGTTTGGTAGTATTTGGGCACTTTAAAAAGGCCTTTATTTTGGAAAGCACCATCAGAAGGACTTGATACTGATATGGTATCACTGTGGGGTTGTATACTGTTGATCTAAAGTGGAATGACCCAGTGAAAACAGCAATTTTCCATTTTAGAGCAGTTTGAAATCACTGAAAGTTTTGTTGTATATGGGCAATTTAAAAAGGCCTTTATTTTGGAAAGCACCATCAGAATGACTTGATATGTATATGGTATCACTGTGGGGTTGTATACTGTTGATCTAAAGTGGAATGACCCAGTGGAAACAGCAATTTTCCATTTTAGAGCATTTTGAAATCACTGAAAGTTTTGTCGTATAAGGGCAATTTAAAAAGGCCTTTATTTTGGAAAGCACCATCAGAATGACTTGATACTGATATGGTATCACTGTGGGGTTTTATACTGTTGATCTAAAGTCGAGTGACCCAGTGGAAACAGCAATTTTCCATTTTAGAGCAGTTTGAAATCACTGACAGTTTGGTCGTATATGGGCAATTTAAAAAGGCCTTCTTTTTGGAAAGCACCATCAGAATGACTTGATATTGATATAGTATCTCTGTGGGGTTGTATACTGTTGATCTAAAGTGAAATGACCCAGTGGAAACAGCAATTGTCCATTTTAGAGCATTTTGAAATCACTGAAAGTTTGGTCGTATACGGGCAATTTAAAAATGCCTTTATTTTGGAAAGCACCATCGGAATGACTTGATATTGATATTGTATCACTGTGGGGTTGTATACTGTTGATCTAAAGTGGAATGACCCAGTGGAAACAGCAATTTTCCATTTTAGAGCATTTTGAAATCACTGACAGTTTAGTCGTATATGGGCAATTTAAAAAGGCCTTTAATTTGGAAAGCACCATCAGAATGACTTGATATTGATATGGTATCACTGTGGGGTGGTATACTGTTGATCGAAAGTGGAATGACCCAGTGGAAACAGCAATTTTCCATTTTAGAGCAGTTTGAAATCACTGAAAGTTTGGTCGTATATGGGCAATTTAAAAAGGCCTTTATTTTGGAAAAAACCATCAGAATGACTTGATACTGATTTGGTATCACTGTGGGGTTGTATACTGTTGATCTAAAGTGGAATGACCCAGTGAAAACAGCAATTTTCCATTTTAGAGCAGTTTGAAATCACTGAAAGTTTTGTTGTATATGGGCAATTTAAAAAGGCCTTTATTTTGGAAAGCACCATCAGAATGACTTGATATGTATATGGTATCACTGTGGGGTTGTATACTGTTGATCTAAAGTGGAATGACCCAGTGGAAACAGCAATTTTCCATTTTAGAGCATTTTAAAATCACTGAAAGTTTGGTCGTATATGGGCAATTTAAAAAGGCCTTTATTTTGGAAAGCACCATCAGAATGACTTGATACTGATATGGTATCACTGTGGGGTTGTATACTGTTGATCTAAAGTCGAGTGACCCAGTGGAAACAGCAATTTTCCATTTTAGAGCAGTTTGAAATCACTGAAAGTTTGGTCGTATATGGGCAATTTAAAAAGGCCTTTATTTTAGAAAGCACCATCAGAATGACTTGATATTGATATAGTATCTCTGTGGGGTTGTATACTGTTGATCTAAAGTGGAATGACCCAGTGGAAACAGCAATTGTCCATTTTAGAGCATTTTGAAATCACTGAAAGTTTGGTTGTATACGGGCAATTTAAAAATGCCTTTATTTTGGAAAGCACCATCGGAATGACTTGATATTGATATTGTATCACTCTGGGGTTGTATACTGTTGATCTAAAGTGGAATGACCCAGTGGAAACAGCAATTTTCCATTTTAGAGCATTTTGAAATCACTGACAGTTTAGTCGTATATGGGCAATTTAAAAAGGCCTTTAATTTGGAAAGCACCATCAGAATGACTTGATATTGATATGGTATCACTGTGGGGTGGTATACTGTTGATCGAAAGTAGAATGACCCAGTGGAAACAGCAATTTTCCATTTTAGAGCAGTTTGAAATCACTGAAAGTTTGGTCGTATATGGGCAATTTAAAAAGGCCTTTATTTTGGAAAAAAACATCAGAATGACTTGATACTGATAAGGTATCACTGTGGGGTTCTATACTGTTAATCTAAAGTGGAACGACCCAGTGGAAACAGCAATTTTCCATTTTAGAGCATTTTGAAATCACTGAAAGTTTGGTCGTCTATGGGCAATTTAAAAAGGCCTTTATTTTGGAAGGCACCATCAGAATGACTTGATACTGATATGGTATCACTATGGCGTGCTATACTGTTGATCTAAAGTGGAATAACCCAGTGGAAACAGCAATTTTTCATTTTAGAGCATTTTGAAATCACTAACAGTTTGGTAGTATATGGGCACTTTAAAAAGGCCTTTATTTTGGAAAGCACCATCAGAATGACTTGATATTGATATGGTATCAATGTGGGGTTGTATACTGTTGATCTAAAGTGGAATGACCCAGTGGAAACAGCAACTTTCCATTTTAGAGCATTTTGAAATCACTGAAAGTTTTGTAGTATATTTGCAATTTAAAAAGGCCTTTATTTTGGAAATCACCATCATAATGACTTGATATTGATATAGTATCACTGTGGAGTTGTATACCGTTGATCTAAAGTGGAATGACCCAGTGGAAACAGCAATTTTCCATTTTAGAGCAGTTTGAAATCACTGAAAGCTTTGTTGTATATGGGCAATTTAAAAAGGCCTTTATTTTGGAAAGCACCATCAGAATGACTTGATGTGTATATGGTATCACTGTGGGGTTGTATACTGTTGATCTACAGTGGAATGACCCAGTGGAAACAGCAATTTTCCATTTTAGAGCAGTTTGAAATCACTGAAATTTTTGTCTTATATGGGCAATTTAAAAAGGCCTTTATTTTGTAAAGCACCATCAGAATGACTTGATACTGATATGGGATCACTGTGGGGTTGTATACTGTTGATCTAAAGTAGAATGACCCAGTGGAAACAGCAATTTTCAATTTTAGAGCATTTTGAAATCACTGAAAGTTTTGTTGTATATGGGCAATTTAAAAAGGCCTTTATTTTGGAAAACACCATCAGAATGACTTGATACTGATATGGTATCACTGTGGGGTGCTATACTGTTGATCTAAAGTGGAACGACCCAGTGGAAACAGCAATTTTCCATTTTAGATCAGTTTGAAATCACTGAAAGTTTGGTAGTATACGGGCAATTTAAAAATGCCTTTATTTTGGAAAGCACCATCGGAATGACTTGATATTTATATTGTATCACTGTGGGGTTGTATACTGTTGATCTAAAGTGGAATGACCCAGTGGAAACAGCAATTTTCCATTTTAGAGCATTTTGAAATCACTGACAGTTTAGTCGTATATGGGCAATTTAAAAAGGCCTTTAATTTGGAAAGCACCATCAGAATGACTTGATATTGATATGGTATCACTGTGGGGTGGTATACTGTTGATCGAAAGTGGAATGACCCAGTGGAAACAGCTATTTTCCATTTTAGAGCAGTTTGAAATGACTGAGTTTGGTCGTATATGGGCAATTTAAAAAGGCATTTATTTTGGAAAAAACCATCAGAATGACTTGATACTGATAAGGTATAACTGTGGGGTTCTATACTGTTGATCTAAAGTGGAACGACCCAGTGGAAACAGCAATTTTCCATTTTAGAGCATTTTGAAATCACTGAAAGTTTGGTCGTCTATGGGCAATTTGAAAAGGCCTTTATTTTGGAAGGCACCATCAGAATGACTTGATACTGATATGGTATCACTGTGGGGTTCTATACTGTTGATCTAAAGTGGAATAACCCAGTGGAAACAGCAATTTTTCATTTTAGAGCATTTTGAAATCACTGACAGTTTGGTAGTATATGGGCACTTTAAAAAGGCCTTTATTTTGGAAAGCACCATCAGAATGACTTGATATTGATATGGTATCAATGCGGGGTTGTATACTGTTGATCTAAAGTGGAATGACCCAGTGGAAACAGCAACTTTCCATTTTAGAGCATTTTGAAACCACTGAAAGTTTGGTCGTATATGGGCAATTTAAAAAGGCCTTTATTTTGGAAATCACCATCATAATGACTTGATATTGATATGGTATCACTGTGGAGTTGTATACTGTTGATCTAAAGTGGAATGACCCAGTGGAAACAGCAATTTTCCATTTTAGAGCATTTTGAAATCACTGAAAGTTTGGTAGTATATGGGCAATTTGAAAAGGCCTTTATTTTGGAAAGCACCATCAGAATGACTTGATATTGATATGGTATCGCTTTGGGGTTGTATACTGTTGATCCAAAGTGGAATGACCCAGTGGAAACAGCAATTTTCCATTTTAGAGCAGTTTGAAATCACTGAAAGTTTGGTCGTATATTGGCAATTTAAAAAGGCCTTTATTTTTGAAAACACCATCAGAATGACTTGATACTGATATGGTATCACTGTGGGGTTGTATACTGTTAATCTAAAGTGGAATGACCCAGTGGAAACAGCAATTTTCCATTTTAGAGCATTTTGAAATCAATGAAAGTTTGGTCGTATATGCGCAATTTAAAAAGGCCTTTATTTTGGAAAGCACCATCAGAATGACTGGATATTGATATGGTATCACTGTGGGGTTGTATACTGTTGATCCAAAGTAGAATGACCCAGTGGAAACAGCAATTTTCCATTTTAGAGCATTTTGAAATTACTGAAAGTTTGGTCATATCTGGGCAATTTAAAAAGGCCTTTATTTTGGAAAGCACCATCAGAATGACTTGATACTGATATGGTATCACTGTGGGGTTGTATACTGTTGATCCAAAGTGGAATGATTCAGTGGAAACAGTAATTTTCCATTTTAGAGCATTTTGAAATCACTGACATTTTGGTAGTATATGGGCAATTTTTAAAGGCCTTTATTTTGAAAAGCACCATCAGAATGACTTGATACTGATATAGTATCACTGTGGGGTGCTATACTGTTGATCTAAAGTGGAATAACCCAGTGGAAACAACAATTTTCCATTTTAGAGCATTTTGAAATCACTGAAAGTTTGGTCGTCTATGGGCAATTTAAAAAGGCCTTTATTTTGGAAAGCACCATCAGAATGACTTGATATTGATATGGTATCACTGTGGGGTTGTATACTGTTGATCTAAAGTTGAATGAACCAGTGGAAACAGCAATTTTCCATTTTAGAGCATTTTGAAATCACTGAAAGTTTGGTCGTATATGAGCAATTTAAAAAGGCCTTTATTTTGGAAATCACCATCATAATGACTTGATATTGATGTGGTATCACTGTGGGGTTGTATACTGTTGATCTAAAGTGCAATGATCCAGTGGAAACAGATATTTTACATTTTAGAGCATTTTGAAATCACTGAAAGTTTGGTCGTATATGGGCAATTTAAAAAGACCTTAATTTTGGAAAGTACCATCAAAATGACTTGATACTGATATCGTATCACTGTGGGGTTCTATACTGTTGATCTAAAGTGGAATAACCCAGTGGAAACAGCAATTTTCCATTTTAGAGCATTTTGAAATCACTGACAGTTTGGTAGTATATGGGCTATTTAAAAAGGCCTTTATTTTGGAAAGCACCATCAGAATGACTTGATATGTATATGGTATCACTGTGGGGTTGTATACTGTTGATCTAAAGTGGAATGACCCAGTGGAAACAGCAATTTTCCATTTTAGAGCATTTTGAAATCACTGAAAGTTTGGTCGAATATGGGCAATTTAAAAAGGCCTTTATTTTGGAAAGCACCATCAGAAGGACTTGATACTGAAATGGTATCACTGTGGGGTTGTATTCTGTTGATCTAAAGTGGAATGACCCAGTGAAAACAGCAATTTTCCATTTTAGAGCAGTTTGAAATCACTGAAAGTTTTGTTGTATATGGGCAATTTAAAAAGGCCTTTATTTTGGAAAGCACCATCAGAATGACTTGATATGTATATGGTATCACTGTGGGGTTGTATACTGTTGATCTAAAGTGGAATGACCCAGTGGAAACAGCAATTTTCCATTTTAGAGCATTTTGAAATCACTGAAAGTTTTGTCGTATATGGGCAATTTAAAAAGGCCTTTATTTTGGAAAGCACCATCAGAATGACTTGATACTGATATGGTATCACTGTGGGGTTTTATACTGTTGATCTAAAGTCGAGTGACCCAGTGGAAACAGCAATTTTCCATTTTAGAGCAGTTTGAAATCACTGACAGTTTGGTCGTATATGGGCAATTTAAAAAGGCCTTTATTTTGGAAAGCACCATCAGAATGACTTGATATTGATATAGTATCTCTGTGGGGTTGTATACTGTTGATCTAAAGTGAAATGACCCAGTGGAAACAGCAATTGTCCATTTTAGAGCATTTTGAAATCACTGAAAGTTTGGTCGTATACGGGCAATTTAAAAATGCCTTTATTTTGGAAAGCACCATCGGAATGACTTGATATTGATATTGTATCACTGTGGGGTTGTATACTGTTGATCTAAAGTGGAATGACCCAGTGGAAACAGCAATTTTCCATTTTAGAGCATTTTGAAATCACTGACAGTTTAGTCGTATATGGGCAATTTAAAAAGGCCTTTAATTTGGAAAGCACCATCAGAATGACTTGATATTGATATGGTATCACTGTGGGGTGGTATACTGTTGATCGAAAGTGGAATGACCCAGTGGAAACAGCAATTTTCCATTTTAGAGCAGTTTGAAATCACTGAAAGTTTGGTCGTATATGGGCAATTTAAAAAGGCCTTTATTTTGGAAAAAACCATCAGAATGACTTGATACTGATTTGGTATCACTGTGGGGTTGTATACTGTTGATCTAAAGTGGAATGACCCAGTGAAAACAGCAATTTTCCATTTTAGAGCAGTTTGAAATCACTGAAAGTTTTGTTGTATATGGGCAATTTAAAAAGGCCTTTATTTTGGAAAGCACCATCAGAATGACTTGATATGTATATGGTATCACTGTGGGGTTGTATAATGTTGATCTAAAGTGGAATGACCCAGTGGAAACAGCAATTTTCCATTTTAGAGCATTTTAAAATCACTGAAAGTTTGGTCGTATATGGGCAATTTAAAAAGGCCTTTATTTTGGAAAGCACCATCAGAATGACTTGATACTGATATGGTATCACTGTGGGGTTGTATACTGTTGATCTAAAGTCGAGTGACCCAGTGGAAACAGCAATTTTCCATTTTAGAGCAGTTTGAAATCACTGAAAGTTTGGTCGTATATGGGCAATTTAAAAAGGCCTTTATTTTAGAAAGCACCATCAGAATGACTTGATTTTGATATAGTATCTCTGTGGGGTTGTATACTGTTGATCTAAAATGGAATGACCCAGTGGAAACAGCAATTGTCCATTTTAGAGCATTTTGAAATCACTGAAAGTTTGGTTGTATACGGGCAATTTAAAAATGCCTTTATTTTGGAAAGCACCATCGGAATGACTTGATATTGATATTGTATCACTCTGGGGTTGTATACTGTTGATCTAAAGTGGAATGACCCAGTGGAAACAGCAATTTTCCATTTTAGAGCATTTTGAAATCACTGACAGTTTAGTCGTATATGGGCAATTTAAAAAGGCCTTTAATTTGGAAAGCACCATCAGAATGACTTGATATTGATATGGTATCACTGTGGGGTGGTATACTGTTGATCGAAAGTAGAATGACCCAGTGGAAACAGCAATTTTCCATTTTAGAGCAGTTTGAAATCACTGAAAGTTTGGTCGTATATGGGCAATTTAAAAAGGCCTTTATTTTGGAAAAAAACATCAGAATGACTTGATACTGATAAGGTATCACTGTGGGGTTCTATACTGTTGATCTAAAGTGGAACGACCCAGTGGAAACAGCAATTTTCCATTTTAGAGCATTTTGAAATCACTGAAAGTTTGGTCGTCTATGGGCAATTTAAAAAGGCCTTTATTTTGGAAGGCACCATCAGAATGACTTGATACTGATATGGTATCACTGTGGCGTGCTATACTGTTGATCTAAAGTGGAATAACCCAGTGGAAACAGCAATTTTTCATTTTAGAGCATTTTGAAATCACTAACAGTTTGGTAGTATATGGGCACTTTAAAAAGGCCTTTATTTTGGAAAGCACCATCAGAATGACTTGATATTGATATGGTATCAATGTGGGGTTGTATACTGTTGATCTAAAGTGGAATGACCCAGTGGAAACAGCAACTTTCCATTTTAGAGCATTTTGAAATCACTGAAAGTTTGGTAGTATATGGGCAATTTAAAAAGGCCTTTATTTTGGAAATCACCATCATAATGACTTGATATTGATATGGTATCACTGTGGAGTTGTATACCGTTTATCTAAAGTGGAATGACCCAGTGGAAACAGCAATTTTCCATTTTAGAGCAGTTTGAAATCACTGACAGTTTGGTCGTATATGGGCAATTTAAAAAGGCCTTTATTTTGGAAAGCACAATCAGAATGACTTGATATTGATATAGTATCTCTGTGGGGTTGTATACTGTTGATCTAAAGTGGAACGACCCAGTGGAAACAGCAATTTTCCATTTTGAAATCAATGAAAATTTGGTCGTATATGGGCAATTTAAAAAGGCCTTTATTTTGGAAAGCACCATCAGAATGACTAGATATTGATATGGTTTCACTGTGGGGTTGTATACTGTTGATCTAAAGTCGAGTGACCCAGTGGAAACAGCAATTTTCCATTTTAGAGCAGTTTGAAATCACTGACAGTTTGGTCGTATATGGGCAATTTAAAAAGGCCTTTATTTTGGAAAGCACCATCAGAATGACTTGATATTGATATAGTATCTCTGTGGGGTTGTATACTGTTGATCTAAAGTGGAATGACCCAGTGGAAACAGCAATTTTTCATTTTAGAGCATTTTGAAATTACTGAAAGTTTGGTCGTAAATGGGCAATTTAAAAAGGCCTTTATTTTGGAAAGCACCATCAGAATGACTTGAAACTGATATGGTATCACTGTGGGGTTGTATACTGTTGATCCAAAGTGGAATGATTCAGTGGAAACAGCAATTTTCAATTTTAGAGCATTTTGAAATCACTGACATGTTGGTAGTATATGGGCAATTTTAAAAGGCCTTTATTTTGAAAAGCACCATCAGAATGACTTGATACTGATATTGTATCACTGTGGGGTGCTATACTGTTGATCTAAAGTGGAATAACCCAGTGGAAACAGTAATTTTCCATTTTAGAGCATTTTGAAATCACTGACAGTTTGGTAGTTTATGGGCTATTTAAAAAGGCCTTTATTTTGGAAAGCACCATCAGAATGACTTGATATTCATATACTATCACTGTGGGGTTGTATACTGTTGATCTAAATAACCCAGTGGAAACAGCAATTTTCCATTTTAGAGCATTTTGAAATCCTTGACAGTTTGGTAGGATATGGGCATTTTAAAAATGCGTTTATTTTGGAAAGCACCATCAGAATAACTTGATATGCATATGGTATCTCTGTGGGGTTGTATACTGTTGATCTAAAGTGGAATGACATAGTGGAAACAGCAATTTTTCATTCTAGAGCATTTTGAAATCACTGAAAGTTTGGTCGAATATGGGCAATTTAAAAAGGCCTTTATTTTGGAAAGCACCATCAGAATGACTTGATACTGATATGGTATCACTGTGGGTTTGTATACTGTTGATCTAAAGTGGAATGACCCAGTGGAAACAGCAATTTTCCATTTTAGAGCAGTTTGAAATCACTGAAAGTTTTGTTGTATATGGGCAATTTAAAAAGGCCTTTATTTTGGAAAGCACCATCAGAATGACTTGATATGTATATGGTATCACTGTGGGTTTGTATACTGTTGATCTAAAGTGGAATGACCCAGTGGAAACAGCAATTTTCTATTTTAGAGCAGTTTGAAATCACTGAAAGTTTTGTCTTATATGGGCAATTTAAAAAGGCCTTTATTTTGGAAAGCACCATCAGAATGACTTGATACTGATATGGTATCACTGTGGGGTTGTATACTATTGATCTAAAGTAGAATGACCCAGTGGAAACAGCAATTTTCCATTTTAGAGCATTTTGAAATCACTGAAAGTTTGGTCATCTATGGGCAATTTAAAAAGGCCTTTATTTTGGAAAACACCATCAGAATGACTTGATACTGATATGGTATCACTGTGGGGTGCTATACTGTTGATCTAAAGTGGAACGACCCAGTGGAAACAGCAATTTTCCATTTTAGAGCAGTTTGAAATCACTGACAGTTTGGTCGTATATGGGCAATTTAAAAAAGCCTTTATTTTGGAAAGCACCATCAGAATGACTTGATATTGATATAGTATCTCTGTGGGGTTGTATACTGTTGATCTAAAGTGGAATGACCCAGTGGAAACAGCAATTGTCCATTTTAGAGCATTTTGAAATCACTGAAAGTTTGGTCGTATACGGGCAATTTAAAATGCCTTTATTTTGGAAAGCACCATCGGAATGACTTGATATTGATATTGTATCACTGTGGGGTTGTATACTGTTGATCTAAAGTGGAATGACCCAGTAGAAACAGCAATTTTCCATTTTAGAGCATTTTGAAATCACTGACAGTTTAGTCGTATATGGGCAATTTAAAAAGGCCTTTAATTTGGAAAGCACCATCAGAATGACTTGATATTGATATGGTATCACTGTGGGGTGGTATACTGTTGATCGAAAGTGGAATGACCCAGTGGAAACAGCAATTTTCCATTTTAGAGCAGTTTGAAATCACTGAAAGTTTGGTCGTATATGGGCAATTTAAAAAGGTCCTTATTTTGGAAAAAACCATCAGAATGGCTTGATACTGATAAGGTATAACTGTGGGGTTCTATACTGTTGATCTAAAGTGGAACGACCCAGTGGAAACAGCAATTTTCCATTTTAGAGCATTTTGAAATCACTGAAAGTTTGGTCGTCTATGGGCAATTTAAAAAGGCCTTTATTTTGGAAGGCACCATCAGAATGACTTGATACTGATATGGTATCACTGTGGCGTGCTATACTGTTGATCTAAAGTGGAATAACCCAGTGGAAACAGCAATTTTTCATTTTAGAGCATTTTGAAATCACTGACAGTTTGGTAGTATATGGGCACTTTAAAAAGGCCTTTATTTTGGAAAGCACCATCAGAATGACTTGATATCGATATGGTATCAATGTTGGGTTGTATACTGTTGATCTAAAGTGGAATGACCCAGTGGAAACAGCAACTTTCCATTTTAGAGCATTTTGAAATCGCTGAAAGTTTGGTAGTATATGGGCAATTTAAAAAGGCCTTTATTTTGGAAATCACCATCATAATGACTTGATATTGATATGGTATCACTGTGGAGTTGTATACCATTGATCTAAAGTGGAATGACCCAGTGGAAACAGCAATTGTCCATTTTAGAGCAGTTTGAAATCACTGAAAGTTTTGTTGTAAATGGGCAATTTAAAAAGGCTTTTATTTTGGAAAGCACCATCAGAATGACTTGATGCATATATGGTATCACTGTGGGGTTGTATACTGTTGATCTAAAGTGGAATGACCCAGTGGAAACAGCAATTTTCCATTTTAGAGCAGTTTGAAATCACTGAAATTTTTGTCTTATATGGGCAATTTAAAAAGGCCTTTAATTTGGAAAGCACCATCAGAATGACTTGATACTGATACGGTATCACTGTTGGGTTGTATACTGTTGATCTAAAATAGAATGACCCAGTGGAAACAGTTATTTTCCATTTTAGAGCATTTTGAAATCACTGAAAGTTTGGTCATCTATGGGCAATTTAAAAAGGCCTTTATTTTGGAAAACACCATCAGAATGACTTGATACTGATATGGTATCACTGTGGGGTGCTATACTGTTGATCTAAAGCGGAACGACCCAGTGGAAACAGCAATTTTCCATTTTAAAGCATTTTGAAATCAATGAAAATTTGGTCGTATATGGGCAATTTAAAAAGGCCTTTATTTTGGAAAGCACCATCAGAATGACTAGATATTGATATGGTTTCACTGTGGGGTTGTATACTGTTGATCTAAAGTCGAGTGACCCAGTGGAAACAGCAATTGTCCATTTTAGAGCATTTTGAAATCACTGAAAGTTTGGTCGTATACGGGCAATTTAAAAATGCCTTTATTTTGGAAAGCACCATCGGAATGACTTGATATTGATATTGTATCACTGTGGGGTTGTATACTGTTGATCTAAAGTGGAATGACCCAGTGGAAACAGCAATTTTCCATTTTAGAGCATTTTGAAATCACTTACAGTTTAGTCGTATATGGGCAATTTAAAAAGGCCTTTAATTTGGAAAGCACCATCAGAATGACTTGATATTGATATGGTATCACTGTGGGGTTGTATACTGTTGATCGAAAGTGGAATGACCCAGTGGAAACAGCAATTTTCCATTTTAGAGCAGTTTGAAATCACTGAAAGTTTGGTCGTCTATGGGCAATTTGAAAAGGCCTTTATTTTGGAAGGCACCATCAGAATGACTTGATACTGATATGGTATCACTGTGGCGTGCTATACTGTTGATCTAAAGTGGAATAACCCAGTGGAAACAGCAATTTTTCATTTTAGAGCATTTTGAAATCACTGACAGTTTGGTAGGATATGGGCACTTTAAAAAGGCCTTTATTTTGGAAAGCACCATCAGAATGACTTGATATTGATATGGTATAAATGTGGGGTTGTATACTGTTGATCTAAAGTGGAATGACCCAGTGGAAACAGCAACTTTCCATTTTAGAGCATTTTGAAATCACTGAAAGTTTGGTCGTATATGGGCAATTTAAAAAGGCCTTTATTTTGGAAATCACCATCATAATGACTTGATATTGATATGGTATCACTGTGGAGTTGTATACCGTTGATCTAAAGTGGAATGACCCAGTGGAAACAGCAATTTTCCATTTTAGAGCATTTTGAAATCACTGAAAGTTTGGTAGTATATGGGCAATTTGAAAAGGCCTTTATTTTGGAAAGCACCATCAGAATGACTTGATATTGATATGGTATCGCTTTGGGGGATGTATACTGTTGATCTAAAGTGCATTGACCCAGTGGAAACAGCAATTTTCCATTTTAGAGCATTTTGAAATCACTGAAAGTTTGGTAGTATATGGGCAATTTGACAAGGCCTTTATTTTGGAAAGCACCATCAGAATGACTTGATATTGATATGGTATCGCTGTGGGGTTGTATACTGTTGATCCAAAGTGGAAAGACCCAGTGGAAACAGCAACTTTCCATTTTAGAGCAGTTTGAAATCACTGAAAGTTTGGTAGTATATTGGCAATTTAAAAAGGCCTTTATTTTGAAAAGCACCATCAGAATGACTTGATACTGATATGGTATCACTGTGGGGTTGTATACTGTTAATCTAAAGTGGAATGACCCAGGGGAAACAGCAATTTTCCATTTTAGAGCATTTTGAAATCAATGAAAGTTTGGTTGTATATGCACAATTTAAAAAGGCCTTTATTTTGGAAAGCACCATCAGAATGACTGGATATTGATATGGTATCACTGTGGGGTTGTACACTGTTGATCCAAAGTAGAATGACCCAGTGGAAACAGCAATTTTCCATTTTAGATCATTTTGAAATTACTGAAAGTTTGGTCGTAAATGGGCAATTTAAAAAGGCCTTTATTTTGGAAAGCACCATCAGAATGACTTGAAACTGCTATGGTATCACTGTGGGGTTGTATACTGTTGATCCAAAGTGGAATGATTCAGTGGAAACAGCAATTTTCAATTTTAGAGCATTTTGAAATCACTGACATGTTGGTAGTATATGGGCAATTTTAAAAGGCCTTTATTTTGAAAAGCACCATCAGAATGACTTGATACTGATATGGTATCACTGTGGGGTGCTATACTGTTGATCTAAAGTGGAATAACCCAGTGGAAACAGCAATTTTCCATTTTAGAGCATTTTGAAATCACTGACAGTTTGGTAGTTTATGGGCTATTTAAAAAGGCCTTTATTTTGGAAAGCACCATCAGAATGACTTGATATTCATATACTATCACTGTGGGGTTGTATACTGTTGATCTAAATAACCCAGTGGAAACAGCAATTTTCCATTTTAGAGCATTTTGAAATCACTGACAGTTTGGTAGGATATGGGCAATTTAAAAAGGCGTTTATTTTGGAAAGCACCATCAGAATAACTTGATATGCATATGGTATCACTGTGGGGTTGTATACTGTTGATCTAAAGTGGAATGACATAGTGGAAACAGCAATTTTTCATTTTAGAGCATTTTGAAATCACTGAAAGTTTGGTCGAATATGGGCAATTTAAAAAGGCCTTTATTTTGGAAAGCACCATCAAAATGACTTGATACTGATATGGTATCACTGTGGGTTTGTATACTGTTGATCTAAAGTGGAATGACCCAGTGGAAACAGCAATTTTCCATTTTAGAGCAGTTTGAAATCACTGAAAGTTTGGTCGTATACGGGCAATTTAAAAATGCCTTTATTTTGGAAAGCACCATCGGAATGACTTGATATTGATATTGTATCACTATGGGGTTGTATACTGTTGATCTAAAGTGGAATGACCCAGTAGAAACAGCAATTTTCCATTTTAGAGCATTTTGAAATCACTGACAGTTTAGTCGTATATGGGCAATTTAAAAAGGCCTTTAATTTGTAAAGCACCATCAGAATGACTTGATATTGATATGGTATCACTGTGGGGTGGTATACTGTTGATCGAAAGTGGAATGACCCAGTGGAAACAGCAATTTTCCCTTTTAGAGAAGTTTGAAATCACTGAAAGTTTGGTCGTATATGGGCAATTTAAAAAGGTCTTTATTTTGGAAAAAACCATCAGAATGGCTTGATACTGATAAGGTATAACTGTGGGGTTCTATACTGTTGATCTAAAGTGGAACGACCCAGTGGAAACAGCAATTTTCCATTTTAGAGCATTTTGAAATCACTGAAAGTTTGGTCGTCTATGGGCAATTTAAAAAGGCCTTTATTTTGGAAGGCACCATCAGAATGACTTGATACTGATATGGTATCACTGTGGCGTGCTATACTGTTGATCTAAAGTGGAATAACCCAGTGGAAACAGCAATTTTTCATTTTAGAGCATTTTGAAATCACTGACAGTTTGGTAGTATATGGGCACTTTAAAAAGGCCTTTATTTTGGAAAGCACCATCAGAAGGACTTGATACTGATATGGTATCACTGTGGGGTTGTATACTGTTGATCTAAAGTGGAATGACCCAGTGAAAACAGCAATTTTCCATTTTAGAGCAGTTTGAAATCACTGAAAGTTTTGTTGTATATGGGCAATTTAAAAAGGCCTTTATTTTGGAAAGCACCATCAGAATGACTTGATATGTATATGGTATCACTGTGGGGTTGTATACTGTTGATCTAAAGTGGAATGACCCAGTGGAAACAGCAATTTTCCATTTTAGAGCATTTTGAAATCACTGAAAGTTTTGTCGTATAAGGGCAATTTAAAAAGGCCTTTATTTTGGAAAGCACCATCAGAATGACTTGATACTGATATGGTATCACTGTGGGGTTGTATACTGTTGATCTAAAGTCGAGTGACCCAGTGGAAACAGCAATTTTCCATTTTAGAGCAGTTTGAAATCACTGACAGTTTGGTCGTATATGGGCAATTTAAAAAGGCCTTTATTTTGGAAAGCACCATCAGAATGACTTGATATTGATATAATATCTCTGTGGGGTTGTATACTGTTGATCTAAAGTGAAATGACCCAGTGGAAACAGCAATTGTCCATTTTAGAGCATTTTGAAATCACTGAAAGTTTGGTCGTATACGGGCAATTTAAAAATGCCTTTATTTTGGAAAGCACCATCGGAATGACTTGATATTGATATTGTATCACTGTGGGGTTGTATACTGTTGATCTAAAGTGGAATGACCCAGTGGAAACAGCAATTTTCCATTTTAGAGCATTTTGAAATCACTGACAGTTTAGTCGTATATGGGCAATTTAAAAAGGCCTTTAATTTGGAAAGCACCATCAGAATGACTTGATATTGATATGGTATCACTGTGGGGTGGTATACTGTTGATCGAAAGTGGAATGACCCAGTGGAAACAGCAATTTTCCATTTTAGAGCAGTTTGAAATCACTGAAAGTTTGGTCGTATAAGGGCAATTTAAAAAGGCCTTTATTTTGGAAAAAACCATCAGAATGACTTGATACTGATTTGGTATCACTGTGGGGTTGTATACTGTTGATCTAAAGTGGAATGACCCAGTGAAAACAGCAATTTTCCATTTTAGAGCAGTTTGAAATCACTGAAAGTTTTGTTGTATATGGGCAATTTAAAAAGGCCTTTATTTTGGAAAGCACCATCAGAATGACTTGATATGTATATGGTATCACTGTGGGGTTGTATACTGTTGATCTAAAGTGGAATGACCCAGTGGAAACAGCAATTTTCCATTTTAGAGCATTTTAAAATCACTGAAAGTTTGGTCGTATATGGGCAATTTAAAAAGGCCTTTATTTTGGAAAGCACCATCAGAATGACTTGATACTGATATGGTATCACTGTGGGGTTGTATACTGTTGATCTAAAGTCGAGTGACCCAGTGGAAACAGCAATTTTCCATTTTAGAGCAGTTTGAAATCACTGAAAGTTTGGTCGTATATGGGCAATTTAAAAAGGCCTTTATTTTAGAAAGCACCATCAGAATGACTTGATATTGATATAGTATCTCTGTGGGGTTGTATACTGTTGATCTAAAATGGAATGACCCAGTGGAAACAGCAATTGTCCATTTTAGAGCATTTTGAAATCAATGAAAGTTTGGTTGTATACGGGCAATTTAAAAATGCCTTTATTTTGGAAAGCACCATCGGAATGACTTGATATTGATATTGTATCACTCTGGGGTTGTATACTGTTGATCTAAAGTGGAATGACCCAGTGGAAACAGCAATTTTCCATTTTAGAGCATTTTGAAATCACTGAAAGTTTGGTCATCTATGGGCAATTTAAAAAGGCCTTTATTTTTGAAAACACCATCAGAATGACTTGATACTGATATGGTATCACTGTGGGGTGCTATACTGTTGATCTAAAGTGGAACGACCCAGTGGAAACAGCAATTTTCCATTTTAAAGCATTTTGAAATCAATGAAAATTTGGTCGTATATGGGCAATTTAAAAAGGCCTTTATTTTGGAAAGCACCATCAGAATGACTTGATATGTATATGGTATCACTGTGGGGTTGTATACTGTTGATCTAAAGTGGAATGACCAAGTGGAAACAGCAATTTTCCATTTTAGAGCATTTTGAAATCACTGAAAGTTTTGTCGTATATGGGCAATTTAAAAAGGCCTTTATTTTGGAAAGCACCATCAGAATGACTTGATACTGATATGGTATCACTGTGGGGTTTTATACTGTTGATCTAAAGTCGAGTGACCCAGTGGAAACAGCAATTTTCCATTTTAGAGCAGTTTGAAATCACTGACAGTTTGGTCGTATATGGGCAATTTAAAAAGGCCTTTATTTTGGAAAGCACCATCAGAATGACTTGATATTGATATAGTATCTCTGTGGGGTTGTATACTGTTGATCTAAAGTGAAATGACCCAGTGGAAACAGCAATTGTCCATTTTAGAGCATTTTGAAATCACTGAAAGTTTGGTCGTATACGGGCAATTTAAAAATGCCTTTATTTTGGAAAGCACCATCGGAATGACTTGATATTGATATTGTATCACTGTGGGGTTGTATACTGTTGATCTAAAGTGGAATGACCCAGTGGAAACAGCAATTTTCCATTTTAGAGCATTTTGAAATCACTGACAGTTTAGTCGTATATGGGCAATTTAAAAAGGCCTTTAATTTGGAAAGCACCATCAGAATGACTTGATATTGATATGGTATCACTGTGGGGTGGTATACTGTTGATCGAAAGTGGAATGACCCAGTGGAAACAGCAATTTTCCATTTTAGAGCAGTTTGAAATCACTGAAAGTTTGGTCGTATATGGGCAATTTAAAAAGGCCTTTATTTTGGAAAAAACCATCAGAATGACTTGATACTGATTTGGTATCACTGTGGGGTTGTATACTGTTGATCTAAAGTGGAATGACCCAGTGAAAACAGCAATTTTCCATTTTAGAGCAGTTTGAAATCACTGAAAGTTTTGTTGTATATGGGCAATTTAAAAAGGCCTTTATTTTGGAAAGCACCATCAGAATGACTTGATATGTATATGGTATCACTGTGGGGTTGTATACTGTTGATCTAAAGTGGAATGACCCAGTGGAAACAGCAATTTTCCATTTTAGAGCATTTTAAAATCACTGAAAGTTTGGTCGTATATGGGCAATTTAAAAAGGCCTTTATTTTGGAAAGCACCATCAGAATGACTTGATACTGATATGGTATCACTGTGGGGTTGTATACTGTTGATCTAAAGTCGAGTGACCCAGTGGAAACAGCAATTTTCCATTTTAGAGCAGTTTGAAATCACTGAAAGTTTGGTCGTATATGGGCAATTTAAAAAGGCCTTTATTTTAGAAAGCACCATCAGAATGACTTGATATTGATATAGTATCTCTGTGGGGTTGTATACTGTTGATCTAAAATGGAATGGCCCAGTGGAAACAGCAATTGTCCATTTTAGAGCATTTTGAAATCAATGAAAGTTTGGTTGTATACGGGCAATTTAAAAATGCCTTTATTTTGGAAAGCACCATCGGAATGACTTGATATTGATATTGTATCACTCTGGGGTTGTATACTGTTGATCTAAAGTGGAATGACCCAGTGGAAACAGCAATTTTCCATTTTAGAGCATTTTGAAATCACTGAAAGTTTGGTCATCTATGGGCAATTTAAAAAGGCCTTTATTTTTGAAAACACCATCAGAATGACTTGATACTGATATGGTATCACTGTGGGGTGCTATACTGTTGATCTAAAGTGGAACGACCCAGTGGAAACAGCAATTTTCCATTTTAAAGCATTTTGAAATCAATGAAAATTTGGTCGTATATGGGCAATTTAAAAAGGCCTTTATTTTGGAAAGCACCATCAGAATGACTAGATATTGATATGGTTTCACTGTAGGGTTGTATACTGTTGATCTAAAGTCGAGTGACCCAGTGGAAACAGCAATTGTCCATTTTAGAGCAGTTTGAAATCACTGAAAGTTTGGTCGTATACGGGCAATTTAAAAATGCCTTTATTTTGGAAAGCACCATCGGAATGACTTGATATTGATATTCTATCACTGTGGGGTTGTATACTGTTGATCTAAAGTGGAATGACCCAGTAGAAACAGCAATTTTCCATTTTAGAGCATTTTGAAATTACTGACAGTTTAGTCATATATGGGCAATTTAAAAAGGCCTTTAATTTGTAAAGCACCATCAGAATGACTTGATATTGATATGGTATCACTGTGGGGTGGTATACTGTTGATCGAAAGTGGAATGACCCAGTGGAAACAGCAATTTTCCATTTTAGAGAAGTTTGAAATCACTGAAAGTTTGGTCGTATATGGGCAATTTAAAAAGGTCTTTATTTTGGAAAAAACCATCAGAATGGCTTGATACTGATAAGGTATAACTGTGGGGTTCTATACTGTTGATCTAAAGTGGAACGACCCAGTGGAAACAGCAATTTTCCATTTTAGAGCATTTTGAAATCACTGAAAGTTTGGTCGTCTATGGGCAATTTAAAAAGGCCTTTATTTTGGAAGGCACCATCAGAATGACTTGATACTGATATGGTATCACTGTGGCGTGCTATACTGTTGATCTAAAGTGGAATAACCCAGTGGAAACAGCAATTTTTCATTTTAGAGCATTTTGAAATCACTGACAGTTTGGTAGTATATGGGCACTTTAAAAAGGCCTTTATTTTGGAAAGCACCATCAGAAGGACTTGATACTGATATGGTATCACTGTGGGGTTGTATACTGTTGATCTAAAGTGGAATGACCCAGTGGAAACAGCAATTTTCCATTTTAGAGCATTTTGAAATCACTGAAAGTTTTGTCGTATAAGGGCAATTTAAAAAGGCCTTTATTTTGGAAAGCACCATCAGAATGACTTGATACTGATATGGTATCACTGTGGGGTTTTATACTGTTGATCTAAAGTCGAGTGACCCAGTGGAAACAGCAATTTTCCATTTTAGAGCAGTTTGAAATCACTGACAGTTTGGTCGTATATGGGCAATTTAAAAAGGCCTTTATTTTGGAAAGCACCATCAGAATGACTTGATATTGATATAGTATCTCTGTGGGGTTGTATACTGTTGATCTAAAGTGAAATGACCCAGTTGAAACAGCAATTGTCCATTTTAGAGCATTTTGAAATCACTGAAAGTTTGGTCGTATACGGGCAATTTAAAAATGCCTTTATTTTGGAAAGCACCATCGGAATGACTTGATATTGATATTGTATCACTGTGGGGTTGTATACTGTTGATCTAAAGTGGAATGACCCAGTGGAAACAGCAATTTTCCATTTTAGAGCATTTTGAAATCACTGACAGTTTAGTCGTATATGGGCAATTTAAAAAGGCCTTTAATTTGGAAAGCACCATCAGAATGACTTGATATTGATATGGTATCACTGTGGGGTGGTATACTGTTGATCGAAAGTGGAATGACCCAGTGGAAACAGCAATTTTCCATTTTAGAGCAGTTTGAAATCACTGAAAGTTTGGTCGTATATGGGCAATTTAAAAAGGCCTTTATTTTGGAAAAAACCATCAGAATGACTTGATACTGATTTGGTATCACTGTGGGGTTGTATACTGTTGATCTAAAGTGGAATGACCCAGTGAAAACAGCAATTTTCCATTTTAGAGCAGTTTGAAATCACTGAAAGTTTTGTTGTATACGGGCAATTTAAAAAGGCCTTTATTTTGGAAAGCACCATCAGAATGACTTGATATGTATATGGTATCACTGTGGGGTTGTATACTGTTGATCTAAAGTGGAATGACCCAGTGGAAACAGCAATTTTCCATTTTAGAGCATTTTAAAATCACTGAAAGTTTGGTCGTATATGGGCAATTTAAAAAGGCCTTTATTTTGGAAAGCACCATCAGAATGACTTGATACTGATATGGTATCACTGTGGGGTTGTATACTGTTGATCTAAAGTCGAGTGACCCAGTGGAAACAGCAATTTTCCATTTTAGAGCAGTTTAAAATCACTGAAAGTTTGGTCGTATATGGGCAATTTAAAAAGGCCTTTATTTTAGAAAGCACCATCAGAATGACTTGATATTGATATAGTATCTCTGTGGGGTTGTATACTGTTGATCTAAAGTGGAATGACCCAGTGGAAACAGCAATTGTCCATTTTAGAGCATTTTGAAATCACTGAAAGTTTGGTTGTATACGGGCAATTTAAAAATGCCTTTATTTTGGAAAGCACCATCGGAATGACTTGATATTGATATTGTATCACTCTGGGGTTGTATACTGTTGATCTAAAGTGGAATGACCCAGTGGAAACAGCAATTTTCCATTTTAGAGCATTTTGAAATCACTGACAGTTTAGTCGTATATGGGCAATTTAAAAAGGCCTTTAATTTGGAAAGCACCATCAGAATGACTTGATATTGATATGGTATCACTGTGGGGTGGTATACTGTTGATCGAAAGTAGAATGACCCAGTGGAAACAGCAATTTTCCATTTTAGAGCAGTTTGAAATCACTGAAAGTTTGGTCGTATATGGGCAATTTAAAAAGGCCTTTATTTTGGAAAGCACCATCAGAATGACTTGATACTGATATGGTATCACTGTGGGTTCTATACTGTTAATCTAAAGTGGAACGACCCAGTGGAAACAGCAATTTTCCATTTTAGAGCATTTTGAAATCACTGAAAGTTTGGTCGTCTATGGGCAATTTAAAAAGGCCTTTATTTTGGAAAAAAACATCAGAATGACTTGATACTGATAAGGTATCACTGTGGGGTTCTATACTGTTAATCTAAAGTGGAACGACCCAGTGGAAACAGCAATTTTCCATTTTAGAGCATTTTGAAATCACTGAAAGTTTGGTCGTCTATGGGCAATTTAAAAAGGCCTTTATTTTGGAAGGCACCATCAGAATGACTTGATACTGATATGGTATCACTATGGCGTGCTATACTGTTGATCTAAAGTGGAATAACCCAGTGGAAACAGCAATTTTTCATTTTAGAGCATTTTGAAATCACTAACAGTTTGGTAGTATATGGGCACTTTAAAAAGGCCTTTATTTTGGAAAGCACCATCAGAATGACTTGATATTGATATGGTATCAATGTGGGGTTGTATACTGTTGATCTAAAGTGGAATGACCCAGTGGAAACAGCAACTTTCCATTTTAGAGCATTTTGAAATCACTGAAAGTTTTGTAGTATATTTGCAATTTAAAAAGGCCTTTATTTTGGAAATCACCATCATAATGACTTGATATTGATATGGTATCACTGTGGAGTTGTATGACGTTGATCTAAAGTGGAATGACCCAGTGGAAACAGCAATTTTCCATTTTAGAGCAGTTTGAAATCACTGAAAGCTTTGTTGTATATGGGCAATTTAAAAAGGCCTTTATTTTGGAAAGCACCATCAGAATGACTTGATGTGTTTATGGTATCACTGTGGGGTTGTATACTGTTGATCTACAGTGGAATGACCCAGTGGAAACAGCAATTTTCCATTTTAGAGCAGTTTGAAATCACTGAAATTTTTGTCTTATATGGGCAATTTAAAAAGGCCTTTATTTTGTAAAGCACCATCAGAATGACTTGATACTGATATGGGATCACTGTGGGGTTGTATACTGTTGATCTAAAGTAGAATGACCCAGTGGAAACAGCAATTTTCAATTTTAGAGCATTTTGAAATCACTGAAAGTTTTGTTGTATATGGGCAATTTAAAAAGGCCTTTATTTTGGAAAACACCATCAGAATGACTTGATACTGATATGGTATCACTGTGGGGTGCTATACTGTTGATCTAAAGTGGAACGACCCAGTGGAAACAGCAATTTTCCATTTTAGATCAGTTTGAAATCACTGAAAGTTTGGTAGTATACGGGCAATTTAAAAATGCCTTTATTTTGGAAAGCACCATCGGAATGACTTGATATTTATATTGTATCACTGTGGGGTTGTATACTGTTGATCTAAAGTGGAATGACCCAGTGGAAACAGCAATTTTCCATTTTAGAGCATTTTGAAATCACTGACAGTTTAGTCGTATATGGGCAATTTAAAAAGGCCTTTAATTTGGAAAGCACCATCAGAATGACTTGATATTGATATGGTATCACTGTGGGGTGGTATACTGTTGATCGAAAGTGGAATGACCCAGTGGAAACAGCTATTTTCCATTTTAGAGCAGTTTGAAATGACTGAGTTTGGTCGTATATGGGCAATTTAAAAAGGCATTTATTTTGGAAAAAACCATCAGAATGACTTGATACTGATAAGGTATAACTGTGGGGTTCTATACTGTTGATCTAAAGTGGAACGACCCAGTGGAAACAGCAATTTTCCATTTTAGAGCATTTTGAAATCACTGAAAGTTTGGTCGTCTATGGGCAATTTGAAAAGGCCTTTATTTTGGAAGGCACCATCAGAATGACTTGATACTGATATGGTATCACTGTGGCGTGCTATACTGTTGATCTAAAGTGGAATAACCCAGTGGAAACAGCAATTTTTCATTTTAGAGCATTTTGAAATCACTGACAGTTTGGTAGTATATGGGCACTTTAAAAAGGCCTTTATTTTGGAAAGCACCATCAGAATGACTTGATATTGATATGGTATCAATGCGGGGTTGTATACTGTTGATCTAAAGTGGAATGACCCAGTGGAAACAGCAACTTTCCATTTTAGAGCATTTTGAAACCACTGAAAGTTTGGTCGTATATGGGCAATTTAAAAAGGCCTTTATTTTGGAAATCACCATCATAATGACTTGATATTGATATGGTATCACTGTGGAGTTGTATACTGTTGATCTAAAGTGGAATGACCCAGTGGAAACAGCAATTTTCCATTTTAGAGCATTTTGAAATCACTGAAAGTTTGGTAGTATATGGGCAATTTGAAAAGGCCTTTATTTTGGAAAGCACCATCAGAATGACTTGATATTGATATGGTATCGCTTTGGGGTTGTATACTGTTGATCCAAAGTGGAATGACCCAGTGGAAACAGCAATTTTCCATTTTAGAGCAGTTTGAAATCACTGAAAGTTTGGTCGTATATTGGCAATTTAAAAAGGCCTTTATTTTTGAAAACACCATCAGAATGACTTGATACTGATATGGTATCACTGTGGGGTTGTATACTGTTAATCTAAAGTGGAATGACCCAGTGGAAACAGCAATTTTCCATTTTAGAGCATTTTGAAATCAATGAAAGTTTGGTCGTATATGCGCAATTTAAAAAGGCCTTTATTTTGGAAAGCACCATCAGAATGACTGGATATTGATATGGTATCACTGTGGGGTTGTATACTGTTGAACCAAAGTAGAATGACCCAGTGGAAACAGCAATTTTCCATTTTAGAGCATTTTGAAATTACTGAAAGTTTGGTCATATCTGGGCAATTTAAAAAGGCCTTTATTTTGGAAAGCACCATCAGAATGACTTGATACTGATATGGTATCACTGTGGGGTTGTATACTGTTGATCCAAAGTGGAATGATTCAGTGGAAACAGTAATTTTCCATTTTAGAGCATTTTGAAATCACTGACATTTTGGTAGTATATGGGCAATTTTTAAAGGCCTTTATTTTGAAAAGCACCATCAGAATGACTTGATACTGATATAGTATCACTGTGGGGTGCTATACTGTTGATCTAAAGTGGAATAACCCAGTGGAAACAGCAATTTTCCATTTTAGAGCATTTTGAAATCACTGAAAGTTTGGTCGTCTATGGGCAATTTAAAAAGGCCTTTATTTTGGAAAGCACCATCAGAATGACTTGATATTGATATGGTATCACTGTGGGGTTGTATACTGTTGATCTAAAGTTGAATGAACCAGTGGAAACAGCAATTTTCCATTTTAGAGCATTTTGAAATCACTGAAAGTTTGGTCGTATATGAGCAATTTAAAAAGGCCTTTATTTTGGAAATCACCATCATAATGACTTGATATTGATGTGGTATCACTGCGGGGTTGTATACTGTTGATCTAAAGTGCAATGATCCAGTGGAAACAGATATTTTACATTTTAGAGCATTTTGAAATCACTGAAAGTTTGGTCGTATATGGGCAATTTAAAAAGACCTTAATTTTGGAAAGTACCATCAAAATGACTTGATACTGATATCGTATCACTGTGGGGTTCTATACTGTTGATCTAAAGTGGAATAACCCAGTGGAAACAGCAATTTTCCATTTTAGAGCATTTTGAAATCACTGACAGTTTGGTAGTATATGGGCTATTTAAAAAGGCCTTTATTTTGGAAAGCACCATCAGAATGACTTGATATGTATATGGTATCACTGTGGGGTTGTATACTGTTGATCTAAAGTGGAATGACCCAGTGGAAACAGCAATTTTCCATTTTAGAGCATTTTGAAATCACTGAAAGTTTGGTCGAATATGGGCAATTTAAAAAGGCCTTTATTTTGGAAAGCACCATCAGAAGGACTTGATACTGAAATGGTATCACTGTGGGGTTGTATTCTGTTGATCTAAAGTGGAATGACCCAGTGAAAACAGCAATTTTCCATTTTAGAGCAGTTTGAAATCACTGAAAGTTTTGTTGTATATGGGCAATTTAAAAAGGCCTTTATTTTGGAAAGCACCATCAGAATGACTTGATATGTATATGGTATCACTGTGGGGTTGTATACTGTTGATCTAAAGTGGAATGACCCAGTGGAAACAGCAATTTTCCATTTTAGAGCATTTTATAATCACTGAAAGTTTTGTCGTATATGGGCAATTTAAAAAGGCCTTTATTTTGGAAAGCACCATCAGAATGACTTGATACTGATATGGTATCACTGTGGGGTTTTATACTGTTGATCTAAAGTCGAGTGACCCAGTGGAAACAGCAATTTTCCATTTTAGAGCAGTTTGAAATCACTGACAGTTTGGTCGTATATGGGCAATTTAAAAAGGCCTTTATTTTGGAAAGCACCATCAGAATGACTTGATATTGATATAGTATCTCTGTGGGGTTGTATACTGTTGATCTAAAGTGAAATGACCCAGTGGAAACAGCAATTGTCCATTTTAGAGCATTTTGAAATCACTGAAAGTTTGGTCGTATACGGGCAATTTAAAAATGCCTTTATTTTGGAAAGCACCATCGGAATGACTTGATATTGATATTGTATCACTGTGGGGTTGTATACTGTTGATCTAAAGTGGAATGACCCAGTGGAAACAGCAATTTTCCATTTTAGAGCATTTTGAAATCACTGACAGTTTAGTCGTATATGGGCAATTTAAAAAGGCCTTTAATTTGGAAAGCACCATCAGAATGACTTGATATTGATATGGTATCACTGTGGGGTGGTATACTGTTGATCGAAAGTGGAATGACCCAGTGGAAACAGCAATTTTCCATTTTAGAGCAGTTTGAAATCACTGAAAGTTTGGTCGTATATGGGCAATTTAAAAAGGCCTTTATTTTGGAAAAAACCATCAGAATGACTTGATACTGATTTGGTATCACTGTGGGGTTGTATACTGTTGATCTAAAGTGGAATGACCCAGTGAAAACAGCAATTTTCCATTTTAGAGCAGTTTGAAATCACTGAAAGTTTTGTTGTATATGGGCAATTTAAAAAGGCCTTTATTTTGGAAAGCACCATCAGAATGACTTGATATGTATATGGTATCACTGTGGGGTTGTATAATGTTGATCTAAAGTGGAATGACCCAGTGGAAACAGCAATTTTCCATTTTAGAGCATTTTAAAATCACTGAAAGTTTGGTCGTATATGGGCAATTTAAAAAGGCCTTTATTTTGGAAAGCACCATCAGAATGACTTGATACTGATATGGTATCACTGTGGGGTTGTATACTGTTGATCTAAAGTCGAGTGACCCAGTGGAAACAGCAATTTTCCATTTTAGAGCAGTTTGAAATCACTGAAAGTTTGGTCGTATATGGGCAATTTAAAAAGGCCTTTATTTTAGAAAGCACCATCAGAATGACTTGATTTTGATATAGTATCTCTGTGGGGTTGTATACTGTTGATCTAAAATGGAATGACCCAGTGGAAACAGCAATTGTCCATTTTAGAGCATTTTGAAATCACTGAAAGTTTGGTTGTATACGGGCAATTTAAAAATGCCTTTATTTTGGAAAGCACCATCGGAATGACTTGATATTGATATTGTATCACTCTGGGGTTGTATACTGTTGATCTAAAGTGGAATGACCCAGTGGAAACAGCAATTTTCCATTTTAGAGCATTTTGAAATCACTGACAGTTTAGTCGTATATGGGCAATTTAAAAAGGCCTTTAATTTGGAAAGCACCATCAGAATGACTTGATATTGATATGGTATCACTGTGGGGTGGTATACTGTTGATCGAAAGTAGAATGACCCAGTGGAAACAGCAATTTTCCATTTTAGAGCAGTTTGAAATCACTGAAAGTTTGGTCGTATATGGGCAATTTAAAAAGGCCTTTATTTTGGAAAAAACATCAGAATGACTTGATACTGATAAGGTATCACTGTGGGGTTCTATACTGTTGATCTAAAGTGGAACGACCCAGTGGAAACAGCAATTTTCCATTTTAGAGCATTTTGAAATCACTGAAAGTTTGGTCGTCTATGGGCAATTTAAAAAGGCCTTTATTTTGGAAGGCACCATCAGAATGACTTGATACTGATATGGTATCACTGTGGCGTGCTATACTGTTGATCTAAAGTGGAATAACCCAGTGGAAACAGCAATTTTTCATTTTAGAGCATTTTGAAATCACTAACAGTTTGGTAGTATATGGGCACTTTAAAAAGGCCTTTATTTTGGAAAGCACCATCAGAATGACTTGATATTGATATGGTATCAATGTGGGGTTGTATACTGTTGATCTAAAGTGGAATGACCCAGTGGAAACAGCAACTTTCCATTTTAGAGCATTTTGAAATCACTGAAAGTTTGGTAGTATATGGGCAATTTAAAAAGGCCTTTATTTTGGAAATCACCATCATAATGACTTGATATTGATATGGTATCACTGTGGAGTTGTATACCGTTTATCTAAAGTGGAATGACCCAGTGGAAACAGCAATTTTCCATTTTAGAGCAGTTTGAAATCACTGAAAGCTTTGTTGTATATGGGCAATTTAAAAAGGCCTTTATTTTGGAAAGCACCATCAGAATGACTTGATGTGTATATGGTATCACTGTGGGGTTGTATACTGTTGATCTAAAGTGGAATGACCCAGGGGAAACAGCAATTTTCCATTTTAGAGCAGTTTGAAATCACTGAAATTTTTGTCTTATATGGGCAATTTAAAAAGGCCTTTATTTTGTAAAGCACCATCAGAATGACTTGATACTGATATGGGATCACTGTGGGGTTGTATACTGTTGATCTAAAGTAGAATGACCCAGTGGAAACAGCAATTTTCAATTTTAGAGCATTTTGAAATCACTGAAAGTTTTGTTGTATATGGGCAATTTAAAAAGGCCTTTATTTTGGAAAACACCATCAGAATGACTTGATACTGATATGGTATCACTGTGGGGTGCTATACTGTTGATCTAAAGTGGAACGACCCAATGGAAACAGCAATTTTCCATTTTAGAGCAGTTTGAAATCACTGAAAGTTTGGTCGTATATGGGCAATTTAAAAAGGCCTTTATTTTGGAAAAAACCATCAGAATGACTTGATACTGATAAGGTATCACTGTGGGGTTCTATACTGTTGATCTAAAGTGGATCGACCCAGTGGAAACAGCAATTTTCCATTTTAGAGCATTTTGAAATCACTGAAAGTTTGGTCGTCTATGGGCATTTTGAAAAGGCCTTTATTTTGGAAGGCACCATCAGAATGACTTGATACTGATATGGTATCACTGTGGCGTGCTATACTGTTGATCTAAAGTGGAATAACCCAGTGGAAACAGCAATTTTTCATTTTAGAGCATTTTGAAATCACTGACAGTTTGGTAGTATATGGGCACTTTAAAAATGCCTTTATTTTGGAAAGCACCATCAGAATGACTTGATATTGATATGGTATCAATGTGGGGTTGTATACTGTTGATCTAACATGGAATGACCCAGTGGAAACAGCAACTTCTTATTTTAGAGCATTTTGAAATCACTGAAAGTTTGGTAATATATGGGCAATTTAAAAAGGCCTTTATTTTGGAAATCACCATCATAATGGCTTGATATTGATATGGTATCACTGTGGAGGTGTATACCGTTGATCTAAAGTGGAATGACCCAGTGGAAACAGCAATTTTCCATTTTAGAGCATTTTGAAATCACTGAAAGTTTGGTAGTATATGGGCAATTTGAAAAGGCCTTTATTTTGGAAAGCACCATCAGAATGACTTGATATTGATATGGTATCGCTGTGGGGTTGTATACTGTTGATCCAAAGTGGAATGACCCAGTGGAAACAGCAATTTCCCATTTTAGAGCAGTTTGAAATCACTGAAAGTTTGGTCGTATATTGGCAATTTAAAAAGGCCTTTATTTTGGAAAACACCATCAGAATGACTTGATACTGATATGGTATCACTGTGGGGTTGTATACTGTTAATCTAAAGTGGAATGACCCAGTGGAAACAGCAATTTTCCATTTTAGAGCATTTTGAAATCAATGAAAGTTTGGTCGTATATGCGCAATTTAAAAAGGCCTTTATTTTGGAAAGCACCATCAGAATGACTGGATATTGATATGGTATCACTGTGGGGTTGTATACTGTTGATCCAAAGTAGAATGACCCAGTGGAAACAGCAATTTTCCTTTTTAGAGCATTTTGAATTTACTGAAAGTTTGGTCATATATGGGCAATTTAAAAAGGCCTTTATTTTGGAAAGCACCATCAGAATGACTTGATACTGATATGGTATCACTGTGGGGTTGTATACTGTTGATCCAAAGTGGAATGATTCAGTGGAAACAGCAATTTTCCATTTTAGAGCATTTTGAAATCACTGACATTTTGGTAGTATATGGGCAATTTTTAAAGGCCTTTATTTTGAAAAGCACCATCAGAATGACTTGATACTGATATGGTATCACTGTGGGGTGCTATACTGTTGATCTAAAGTGGAATAACCCAGTGGAAACAGCAATTTTCCATTTTAGAGCATTTTGAAATCACTGAAAGTTTGGTCGTATATGGGCAATTTAAAAAGGCCTTTATTTTGGAAATCACCATCATAATGACTTGATATTGATGTGGTATCACTGTGGGGTTGTATACTGTTGATCTAAAGTGGAATGACCCAGTGGAAACAGCAACTTTCCATTTTAGAGCATTTTGAAATCACTGAAAGTTTGGTAGTATATGGGCAATTTAAAAAGGCCTTTATTTTGGAAATCACCATCATAATGACTTGATATTGATATGTTATCACTGTGGTGTTGTATACCGTTGATCTAAAGTGGAATGACCCAGTGGAAACAGCAATTTTCCATTTTAGAGCAGTTTGAAATCACTGAAAGTTTTGTTGTAAATGGGCAATTTAAAAAGGCCTTTATTTTGGAAAGCACCATCAGAATGACTTGATGCGTATATGGTATCACTGTGGGGTTGTATACTGTTGATCTAAAGTGGAATGACCCAGTGGAAACAGCAATTTTCCATTTTAGAGCAGTTTGAAATCACTGAAATTTTTTTCTTATATGGGCAATTTAAAAAGGCCTTTAATTTGGAAAGCACCATCAGAATGACTTGATACTGACACGGTATAACTGTGGGGTTGTATACTGTTGATCTAAAGTAGAATGACCCAGTGGAAACAGAAATTTTCCATTTTAGAGCATTTTGAAAACACTGAAAGTTTGGTCATCTATGGGCAATTTAAAAAGGCCTTTATTTTGGAAAACACCATCAGAATGACTTGATACTGATATGGTATCACTGTGGGGTGCTATACTGTTGATCTAAAGCGGAACGACCCAGTGGAAACAGCAATTTTCCATTTTAAAGCATTTTGAAATCAATGAAAATTTGGTCGTATATGGGCAATTTAAAAAGGCCTTTATTTTGGAAAACACCATCAGAATGACTTGATACTGATATGGTATCACTGTGGGGTGCTATACTGTTGATCTAAAGTGGAACGACCCAGTGGAAACAGCAATTTTCCATTTTAGAGCAGTTTGAAATCACTGACAGTTTGGTCGTATATGGGCAATTTAAAAAGGCCTTTATTTTGGAAAGCACCATCAGAATGACTTGATATTGATATAGTATCTCTGTGGGGTTGTATACTGTTGATCTAAAGTGGAATGACCCAGTGGAAACAGCAATTTTCCATTTTAGAGCAGTTTGAAATCACTGAAAGTTTGGTCGTATATGGGCAATTTAAAAAGGTCTTTATTTTGGAAAAAACCATCAGAATGGCTTGATACTGATAAGGTATAACTGTGGGGTTCTATACTGTTGATCTAAAGTGGAACGACCCAGTGGAAACAGCAATTTTCCATTTTAGAGCATTTTGAAATCACTGAAAGTTTGGTCGTCTATGGGCAATTTAAAAAGGCCTTTATTTTGGAAGGCACCATCAGAATGACTTGATACTGATATGGTATCACTGTGGCGTGCTATACTGTTGATCTAAAGTGGAATAACCCAGTGGAAACAGCAATTTTTCATTTTAGAGCATTTTGAAATCACTGACAGTTTGGTAGTATATGGGCACTTTAAAAAGGCCTTTGTTTTGGAAAGCACCATCAGAATGACTTGATATTGATATGGTATCAATGTGGGGTTGTATACTGTTGATCTAAAGTGGAATGACCCAGTGGAAACAGCAACTTTCCATTTTAGAGCATTTTGAAATCACTGAAAGTTTGGTAGTACATGGGCAATTTAAAAAGGCCTTTATTTTGGAAATCACCATCATAATGACTTGATATTGATATGGTATCACTGTGGAGTTGTATACCGTTGATCTAAAGTGGAATGACCCAGTGGAAACAGCAATTTTCCATTTTAGAGCAGTTTGAAATCACTGAAAGTTTTGTTGTAAACGGGCAATTTAAAAAGGCCTTTATTTTGGAAAGCACCATCAGAATGACTTGATGCGTATATGGTATCACTGTGGGGTTGTATACTGTTGATCTAAAGTGGAATGGCCCAGTGGAAACAGCAATTTTCCATTTTAGAGCAGTTTGAAATCACTGAAATTTTTGTCTTATATGGGCAATTTAAAAAGGCCTTTAATTTGGAAAGCACCATCAGAATGACTTGATACTGATACGGTATTACTGTGGGGTTGTATACTGTTGATCTAAAGTAGAATGACCCAGTGGAAACAGCAATTTTCCATTTTAGAGCATTTTGAAATCACTGAAAGTTTGGTCATCTATGGGCAATTTAAAAAGGCCTTTATTTTGGAAAACACCATCAGAATGACTTGATACTGATATGGTATCACTTTGGGGTGCTATACTGTTGATCTAAAGTGGAATGACCCAGTGGAAACAGCAATTTTCCATTTTAAAGCATTTTGAAATCAATGAAAATTTGGTCGTATATGGGCAATTTAAAAAGGCCTTTATTTTGGAAAGCACCATCAGAATGACTAGATATTGATATGGTTTCACTGTGGGGTTGTATACTGTTGATCTAAAGTCGAGTGACCCAGTGGAAACAGCAATTTTCCATTTTAGAGCAGTTTGAAATCACTGACAGTTTGGTCGTATATGGGCAATTTAAAAAGGCCTTTATTTTGGAAAGCACCATCAGAATGACTTGATATTGATATAGTATCTCTGTGGGGTTGTATACTGTTGATCTAAAGTGGAATGACCCAGTGGAAACAGCAATTTTCCATTTTAGAGCATTTTGAAATTACTGAAAGTTTGGTCGTAAATGGGCAATTTAAAAAGGCCTTTATTTTGGAAAGCACCATCAGAATGACTTGAAACTGATATGGTATCACTGTGGGGTTGTATACTTTTGATCCAAAGTGGAATGATTCAGTGGAAACAGCAATTTTCAATTTTAGAGCATTTTGAAATCACTGACATGTTGGTAGTATATGGGCAGTTTTAAAAGGCCTTTATTTTGAAAAGCACCATCAGAATGACTTGATACTGATATGGTATCACTGTGGGGTGCTATACTGTTGATCTAAAGTGGAATAACCCAGTGGAAACAGCAATTTTCCATTTTAGAGCATTTTATAAATCACTGACAGTTTGGTAGTTTTTGGGCTATTTAAAAAGGCCTTTATTTTGGAAAGCACCATCAGAATGACTTGATATTCATATACTATCACTGTGGGGTTGTATACTGTTGATCTAAATAACCCAGTGGAAACAGCAATTTTCCATTTTAGAGCATTTTGAAAGCACTGACAGTTTGGTAGGATATGGGCAATTTAAAAAGGCGTTTATTTTGGAAAGCACCATCAGAACAACTTGATATGCATATGGTATCTCTGTGGGGTTGTATACTGTTGATCTAAAGTGGAATGACATAGTGGAAACAACAATTTTTCATTTTAGAGCATTTTGAAATCACTGAAAGTTTGGTTGAATATGGGCAATTTAAAAAGGCCTTTATTTTGGAAAGCACCATCAAAATGACTTGATACTGATATGGTATCACTGTGGGGTTGTATACTGTTGATCTAAAGTGGAATGACCCAGTGGAAACAGCAATTTTCCATTTTAGAGCAGTTTGAAATCACTGAAAGTTTTGTTGTATATGGGCAATTTAAAAAGGCCTTTATTTTGGAAAGCACCATCAGAATGACTTGATATGTATATGGTATCACTGTGGGGTTGGGTTAGGGTTAGGGTTAGGGTTAGGTGGAGTAGATGGAGTAGATAAATCTCAGTGAGTTCCCCCTGAATTGGTAAATTAACCAAAACAGTTTGAATGGGGAGTCACTGGCAATGCACGGGCCGTCGCATGTCACTCTGGAACCCCTCCCCAATCGTTGGTTCGTATCCATAAAGAGTAAAACAGCAGAGTAGGGAAAAATTAAAGGATCGAATAAAGGAACACTAAGAAGTAGCAAAAATTAGAATAAATAAAGAAGAATAAAGAAAAAAACTAGGTTGGAACAAAAACCGGTTCGGAACAGGTACCCGATATGGTGTCATGGTGTAATGTCACCCACATCCGAGCCAGAATCGGCTGACCATGGTCCTCCCAAGTTCAAGTCCAAAGTGTAGTAGAGAGGGAAGGGGAAAGGCCAAGAGATAAGAACAGAATAGAGAATACAGAAAAAATCCTTAAGGTAAGGGCGGGGTGAAGGGTGAGGGTTAGATTCTAGGTTTACAATGAGTAGGAGACTAGTAGCATACAGCTAAAGACTAATGATTTAAACCCTCCATCCTTAAGGTAAGGGCGGGGTGTAGAGTGAGGGTTAGATTCTAGGTTTACAATGAGTAGGAGACTAGTAGCATACAACTAAAGACTAATGATTTAAACCCACCATCCTTAAGGTAAGGGCGGGGTGAAGAGTGAAGGTTAGATTCTAGGTTTACTATGAGTAGGAGACTAGTAGCATACAGCTAAAGACTAATGATTTAAACCCACCATCCTTAAGGTAAGGGCGGGGTGAAGGGTGAGGGTTAGATTCTAGGTTTACAATGAGTAGGAGAGGGTTAGGGTTAGGGTTAGGGTTAGGGTTAGGTGTAAATTATTTATCTCGTCGACTCCCCCTGCCTCATCCGACGACTCAGCAGTTGAACTAGGGAGCCAAAGGCAATGCACTGGCCGACGCACGTCATCCGCAGCTCTTGTCTCCTTATTGACTACCAACTTGTTTCAAGAGTTGCAACCCAAATCGGTCTTATTGGCCATTCTATTTCTCCATTTCTGTTGTAGTATCGTACAGGATCGTGTTCCAGTGTTGGTCTGCTTTGTTCATCTTTTCATGACACCATGTTTGGGCTATCGTATGCCACTGAGGAGTTCCTAACTGGCGTTGGTTCATCCTCCTTAAAAGTCAATGAGCCAAGTCAGGTGTTCCTGTGTGCCCTTCAGGCATAGGGTAGGGTTAATATCCTTTAGGGTCAGAGTTATGATAAGGCGCTTGTTTGTTGTCCTAGATGGTAGGGTTTGGGTTTATGTTTAGGGTTAGGATTAAGTTCTAGGGTTAGGGCTAAGTTCTAGGGTTAGGGCTAAGTTCTAGGGTTAGGGCTAAGTTCTAGGGTTAGGGCTAAGTTCTAGGGTTAGGGCTAAGTTCTAGGGTTAGGGCTAAGTTTTAGGGTTAGGGCTAAGTTTTAGGGTTAGGGCTAAGTTCTAGGGTTAGGGCTAAGTTCTAGGGTTAGGGCTAAGTTTTAGGGTTAGGGTTAGGGTTAGGTGTAAATTATTTATCTCGTCGACTCCCCCTGCCTCATCCGACGACTCAGCAGTTGAACTAGGGAGCCAAAGGCAATGCACTGGCCAACGCACGTCATCCGCAGCTCTTGTCTCCTTATTGACTACCAACTTGTTTCAAGAGTTGCAACCCAAATCGGTCTTATTGGCTATTCTATTTCTCCATTTCTGTTGTAGTATCGTACAGGATCGTGTTCCAGTGTTGGTCTGCTTTGTTCATCTTTTCATGACACCATGTTTGGGCTATCGTATGCCCCTGAGGAGTTCCTAACTGGCGTTGGTTCATCCTCCTTAAAAGTCAATGAGCCAAGTCAGGTGTTCCTGTGTGCCCTTCAGGCATAGGGTAGGGTTAATATCCTTTAGGGTCAGAGTTATGATAAGGCGCTTGTTTGTTGTCCTAGATGGTAGGATTTGGGTTTATGTTTAGGGTTAGGATTAAGTTTTAGGGTTAGGGCTAAGTTTTAGGGTTAGGGCTAAGTTTTAGGGTTAGGGCTAAGTTTTAGGGTTAGGGCTAAGTTTTAGGGTTAGGGCTAAGTTTTAGGGTTAGGGCTAAGTTTTAGGGTTAGGTGGAGTAGATGGAGTAGATGTATCTCAGTGACATCCCCCTGAATCGGTACCTTGACCAAAACAGTTTGGAGTAGAGAGTCACTGGCAATGCACGGGCCGGCGCGTGTCACTCAGAAACTCCCCTCCAATGTTGGTTTGTCTCAATGTAGAATAGAAAAACAGAATAGGAAAAGATTGAAAAGATAGAATAAAGAACAAACGAGAAAGACAGAATAAATAATACAGGAAAAAGGAAGAAAAAGAAGAAAGAAACAGGGATGGAAAAGAATTTGATGAAGAACAGGTAACAGATGTGGCGTCGTCGTATGACGCTCATCCACACCCGAGCCGGTCTAGGCTTAACCTGTCTCGCCCGATTCCCGCTCCTAAATATAGGAGAAGGAATGGGAGAGGAGAAGAGATGAGCAGGCAGACAATGCTGGAATGTAGAGTTTATAGGTGAAAAGTAAAGTGGGTAGATGGCACGAACTAACCTCCATAATGTTAAACATTCTTCCTAAATGAATACTAATTGGCCACAAGGGGTCTAGATTAAGATTAGCGCTACAACTCAGGGTTAGCTTCTAGAAAGTAAGATTGGTTAAGATTGTAACTAACTTCAGGATTAGGGGTTCAACAGGGATAGAAAAGAACTTGAGAAGGAACAGGTAACAGATGTGGCGTCGTCGTATGACGCTCCTCCACACCCGAGCCGGTCTAGGCTTAACCTGTCTCGCCCAATTCCCGCTCCTAAATATAGGAGAAGGAATGGGAGAGGAAAAGAGATGAGCAGGCAGAAAATGCTGGAATGTTGAGTTTATAGGTGAAAAATAAAGTGGGTAGATGGCACAAACTAACCTCCATAGTCTTAAACATTCTTGGCTAAAGACTAATAATTAAAACCCACCAACCTTAAGGTTAGGGTGGGGTGAAGGGTGAGGGTTAGATTTCAAGGTCACAATGGGTAGGAGACTAATAGCATACAGCTAAAAACTAATGATTTAAACCCACCATCCTTAAGGTTAGGGTGGGGTGAAGGGTGAGGGTTAGATTTCAAGGTTACAATGGGTAGGAGACTAATAGCATACAGCTAAAAACTAATAATTTAAACCCACCATCCTTAAGGTTAGGGTGGGGTGAAGGGTGAGGGTTAGATTCTAAGTTACAATGAGTAGGAGACTAGTAGCATACAGCTAAAGACTAATGATTTAAACCCACCAACCTTAAGGTTAGGGTGGGGTGAAGGGTGAGGGTTAGATTCCAAGGTCACAATGGGTAGGAGACTAATAGCATCCAGCTAAAAACTAATGATTTAAACCCACCATCCTTAAGGTAAGGGTGGGGTAAAGGGTGAGGGTTAGATTCTAGGTTTGGTTAGGGTTAGAGCGAAAGATCAGGGTCCAGGGCTAAAATTAAGATAAATAGGTGGCATTAACAGACCTCCATAGTTTAAAACCTTATGTATCACCTTATCCTGAACGGCCCAAGGCCTTGGTTAGGGTAAGAGCGAAAGATCAGGGTCAGGGGCTAAAAATAAGATAAATAGGTGGTATTAACAGACCTCCATCGTTTAAAACAATATTTGTAACTCCATCCTAAAACCATATCTATATTTCCTTCCATGAGCGGCGTTAGTTAAGCAAACCCAGAAACTCCTGTAATTGTAATAACCAAGAAGACATCTTTAGGACTAAAAAAATACAATCCAGCAAAATTGAAGAAATCCCAGACAAACATCATGATCATGTAATTTATGTCAACCTGAAATAACACAAAAGATCACTCTCTCTATAAAGGCAAAGGAAGGGAGATGAACCACAATAAGTTATTGCAGGATTTAGGTTTGGATCTTAAAATGAGTGTATAAGGAAGTGTAAATTTGGATCAATCTCATTTATTCCAAATCTTGACACATCATCAGTAGTGTGCCTTGGGATCAACGGATCGTTTCGGCCTTTTAAACACTATACGATCCTACTCCAAGGTGGCCCGACGAGGTGATCATTCTCGCCGTGTGTCAGACTAAATTTTGAAAAACATCCAAAAGGGATTTATGGCCAGCTCCTGAGAGCATCAGTCACAAGTTGGTTATGTCACCATGTAGTTATGAAGCCATGTATGTCTGGCCTTCTTTGTGCACTTAAGAATCAATTTCTCTTATTATATTTGCAATTAGAAATAGGACAATATTAGCCATCAACTTCTTTTCTCACTCATTACCAACAAGCTGTTGTTAAATCAACTCATACATTCACCATTGGGGCTTTATGAAAATCAGAAATTAAACAGTGTTAGCCATCCACTTTATTTCTTATTGATTCCAACAAGCTGTTGTTAAATCAACTCAAACATTCACCATTGGGGCTTTATGAAAATCAGGAATTAAACAGTGTTAGCCATCCACTTCATTTCTTATTGATTCCAACAAGCTGTTGTTAAATCAAATCACACTCTGTTGGTGCTGTATGAAAACCAGAAATTGCATACTTTTAGCCATCAACCTCTTTCGTTAATTATTACCAAAAGCTGTTGTTAAATGCAATTATCAATTCACTGCTGGTACTGTATGAGAGCCGGAAATTGAATCCTTTTAGCCATCCACTTCTTTAATCATTCCCAAAAACTGTTGTTAAATGTATTCATCCATTTACTACTGGTGCTGTATGAGAACCAGAAATTGAACACTTTTAGCCATCCACTTCTTTCCTTAATCATTACCAAAAGCTGTTGCTAAATACAATAATCCAGTCACTGCTGGTGCTGTATGAAAACAAGAAACTGAACACCCTTTTAGCCATCCACTTCTTTCCTTAATCGTTTCCAAAAATTATTGTTAAATATACTCATGACAACACTGCTGACACTCCATGAAAACCAGTAACTAAAACCAAAAACCTTTATTGTTGGAAATAGCCATTCATAATTACCTTCCGTATTCTAATGTTTTTTTATATTAGAGCCCCAGTCAGCGCAGCAATAAGCTGAACTTAAAGAGTAATAACAAACCTCCTGTAACCGACAGAAACTAAACATTTCACTTTCACCAGGATAAACTAAACCTCAGAAACCGCCAAAGAAAACCAGAAAATAGCTTCATACCTGTAAACCAGTCTACGTTATGGGCTCCGGTTGGCTTTGCTGCGATCAGATGTCAGTTCAATATTCACGCTCCCAACAGTTTAACCGTATTAGGGCGTCAAGTAAAAATCCTTCTGAGCAACAAGCTGCGGTCAGCTGCTGATGTGTCCAGCGACTTCTCCTATGAACAGCACCAAAGCTGTTCGTTCTCTCTCAGCTAACAATATGACTGCGCTCCAAGCTTTATAAGGGGAAAAGATAAGGAAGGCGGAGACGTCCCAGCTAACAGAATAACAAAATATTCCCTAAAAACAGCTCATTAACTTCACAAAGGCTTTAAATGACCAAAGAATAAAATACATCTCCAAGTCCACTCAACCTATTACCAGAGCCCCCACCATCCAGACTGCAAACTAGTGTCTACAGAAGTAATCACAAATGGTAAACAACTCTCTACAAGGCAGCTTATTCACTGCAGCCAAAGCGTCTCCACTAACAACACCCAAAGTCCACCTAAACCACTTACTATTTTGCAATATAGATTGACAAGAATTTAAAGTCCCCTATCCAATTTAAATAAGATAACCCCCCACCATCCAGGATGCAAACTAATGACTATAGAAGTAATCACAAATGGTAAACCAACCTCTACAGGGCAGCTAATTAACCACAGCCAAAGCGTCCCCACTCCCAACACCAAACACCAGCCGCCCCCCCTCCCTTCAGATCCCAAATAAGCTTCCCCCGTCAACCTCTAAATAGCACCCTCCAGTGGTGAAAAGAAAGATTATTGTCAGATCCTAAATCAGCTTCTCTTGTCAACCTCTAAATAGCACCATCAAGTGGTGAAAAGAAAGAAACTGTCAGATCCCCAACCAGCTGCCCCTGTCAACCTCCAAATAGCACACTCCAGTGGTGAAAAGAAAGAACTGTCAGATCCCCAACCAGCTACCCCTGTCAACCTCCAAATAGCACACTCCAGTGGTGAAAAGAAAGAACTGTCCGATCCCCAACAAGCTGACCCTGTCAACCTCACATCAGCACACTCCGGTGGTGAAAAGAGAGATTACTAAAGTGTTGATAACAGAAATTAAACAGCTGCGTTTAAAATCATAAAGGTGCAGTGCCTTTCATTAATGTTCAAATGAATCCTAATCAAAATATAGTAATTTTATCATATTAAGAGAGAAAAAAAGAAAAGAGAGAGAGAGAGAGAGAGAGAGAGAGAGAGAGGGGGGGAGTGGGGAGGGAGTTGGGACTGGAGAGAGGGGAAGGGAAGAAGGGAGGAGGGTGAGGGTTGGAGGCTGTCTAGGGTGGGGCTGTAATGGTTGCCAACCTGTGGTTTTGAGGAGTTCCGTTAGTCCGAAGGCACAGGCGAGGTTAGGTGGAGTAGATGTATCTCAGTGACATCCCCCTGAATCGGTACCTTGACCAAAACAGTTTGGAGTAGAGAGTCACTGGCAATGCACGGGCCGGCGCGTGTCACTCAGAAACTCCCCTCCAATGTTGGTTTGTCTCAATGTAGAATAGAAAAACAGAATAGGAAAAGATTGAAAAGATAGAATAAAGAACAAACGAGAAAGACAGAATAAATAATACAGGAAAAAGGAAGAAAAAGAAGAAAGAAACAGGGATGGAAAAGAATTTGATGAAGAACAGGTAACAGATGTGGCGTCGTCGTATGACGCTCATCCACACCCGAGCCGGTCTAGGCTTAACCTGTCTCGCCCGATTCCCGCTCCTAAATATAGGAGAAGGAATGGGAGAGGAGAAGAGATGAGCAGGCAGACAATGCTGGAATGTAGAGTTTATAGGTGAAAAGTAAAGTGGGTAGATGGCACGAACTAACCTCCATAATGTTAAACATTCTTCCTAAATGAATACTAATTGGCCACAAGGGGTCTAGATTAAGATTAGCGCTACAACTCAGGGTTAGCTTCTAGAAAGTAAGATTGGTTAAGATTGTAACTAACTTCAGGATTAGGGGTTCAACAGGGATAGAAAAGAACTTGAGAAGGAACAGGTAACAGATGTGGCGTCGTCGTATGACGCTCCTCCACACCCGAGCCGGTCTAGGCTTAACCTGTCTCGCCCAATTCCCGCTCCTAAATATAGGAGAAGGAATGGGAGAGGAAAAGAGATGAGCAGGCAGAAAATGCTGGAATGTTGAGTTTATAGGTGAAAAATAAAGTGGGTAGATGGCACAAACTAACCTCCATAGTCTTAAACATTCTTGGCTAAAGACTAATAATTAAAACCCACCAACCTTAAGGTTAGGGTGGGGTGAAGGGTGAGGGTTAGATTTCAAGGTCACAATGGGTAGGAGACTAATAGCATACAGCTAAAAACTAATGATTTAAACCCACCATCCTTAAGGTTAGGGTGGGGTGAAGGGTGAGGGTTAGATTTCAAGGTTACAATGGGTAGGAGACTAATAGCATACAGCTAAAAACTAATAATTTAAACCCACCATCCTTAAGGTTAGGGTGGGGTGAAGGGTGAGGGTTAGATTCTAAGTTACAATGAGTAGGAGACTAGTAGCATACAGCTAAAGACTAATGATTTAAACCCACCAACCTTAAGGTTAGGGTGGGGTGAAGGGTGAGGGTTAGATTCCAAGGTCACAATGGGTAGGAGACTAATAGCATCCAGCTAAAAACTAATGATTTAAACCCACCATCCTTAAGGTAAGGGTGGGGTAAAGGGTGAGGGTTAGATTCTAGGTTTGGTTAGGGTTAGAGCGAAAGATCAGGGTCCAGGGCTAAAATTAAGATAAATAGGTGGCATTAACAGACCTCCATAGTTTAAAACCTTATGTATCACCTTATCCTGAACGGCCCAAGGCCTTGGTTAGGGTAAGAGCGAAAGATCAGGGTCAGGGGCTAAAAATAAGATAAATAGGTGGTATTAACAGACCTCCATCGTTTAAAACAATATTTGTAACTCCATCCTAAAACCATATCTATATTTCCTTCCATGAGCGGCGTTAGTTAAGCAAACCCAGAAACTCCTGTAATTGTAATAACCAAGAAGACATCTTTAGGACTAAAAAAATACAATCCAGCAAAATTGAAGAAATCCCAGACAAACATCATGATCATGTAATTTATGTCAACCTGAAATAACACAAAAGATCACTCTCTCTATAAAGGCAAAGGAAGGGAGATGAACCACAATAAGTTATTGCAGGATTTAGGTTTGGATCTTAAAATGAGTGTATAAGGAAGTGTAAATTTGGATCAATCTCATTTATTCCAAATCTTGACACATCATCAGTAGTGTGCCTTGGGATCAACGGATCGTTTCGGCCTTTTAAACACTATACGATCCTACTCCAAGGTGGCCCGACGAGGTGATCATTCTCGCCGTGTGTCAGACTAAATTTTGAAAAACATCCAAAAGGGATTTATGGCCAGCTCCTGAGAGCATCAGTCACAAGTTGGTTATGTCACCATGTAGTTATGAAGCCATGTATGTCTGGCCTTCTTTGTGCACTTAAGAATCAATTTCTCTTATTATATTTGCAATTAGAAATAGGACAATATTAGCCATCAACTTCTTTTCTCACTCATTACCAACAAGCTGTTGTTAAATCAACTCATACATTCACCATTGGGGCTTTATGAAAATCAGAAATTAAACAGTGTTAGCCATCCACTTTATTTCTTATTGATTCCAACAAGCTGTTGTTAAATCAACTCAAACATTCACCATTGGGGCTTTATGAAAATCAGGAATTAAACAGTGTTAGCCATCCACTTCATTTCTTATTGATTCCAACAAGCTGTTGTTAAATCAAATCACACTCTGTTGGTGCTGTATGAAAACCAGAAATTGCATACTTTTAGCCATCAACCTCTTTCGTTAATTATTACCAAAAGCTGTTGTTAAATGCAATTATCAATTCACTGCTGGTACTGTATGAGAGCCGGAAATTGAATCCTTTTAGCCATCCACTTCTTTAATCATTCCCAAAAACTGTTGTTAAATGTATTCATCCATTTACTACTGGTGCTGTATGAGAACCAGAAATTGAACACTTTTAGCCATCCACTTCTTTCCTTAATCATTACCAAAAGCTGTTGCTAAATACAATAATCCAGTCACTGCTGGTGCTGTATGAAAACAAGAAACTGAACACCCTTTTAGCCATCCACTTCTTTCCTTAATCGTTTCCAAAAATTATTGTTAAATATACTCATGACAACACTGCTGACACTCCATGAAAACCAGTAACTAAAACCAAAAACCTTTATTGTTGGAAATAGCCATTCATAATTACCTTCCGTATTCTAATGTTTTTTTATATTAGAGCCCCAGTCAGCGCAGCAATAAGCTGAACTTAAAGAGTAATAACAAACCTCCTGTAACCGACAGAAACTAAACATTTCACTTTCACCAGGATAAACTAAACCTCAGAAACCGCCAAAGAAAACCAGAAAATAGCTTCATACCTGTAAACCAGTCTACGTTATGGGCTCCGGTTGGCTTTGCTGCGATCAGATGTCAGTTCAATATTCACGCTCCCAACAGTTTAACCGTATTAGGGCGTCAAGTAAAAATCCTTCTGAGCAACAAGCTGCGGTCAGCTGCTGATGTGTCCAGCGACTTCTCCTATGAACAGCACCAAAGCTGTTCGTTCTCTCTCAGCTAACAATATGACTGCGCTCCAAGCTTTATAAGGGGAAAAGATAAGGAAGGCGGAGACGTCCCAGCTAACAGAATAACAAAATATTCCCTAAAAACAGCTCATTAACTTCACAAAGGCTTTAAATGACCAAAGAATAAAATACATCTCCAAGTCCACTCAACCTATTACCAGAGCCCCCACCATCCAGACTGCAAACTAGTGTCTACAGAAGTAATCACAAATGGTAAACAACTCTCTACAAGGCAGCTTATTCACTGCAGCCAAAGCGTCTCCACTAACAACACCCAAAGTCCACCTAAACCACTTACTATTTTGCAATATAGATTGACAAGAATTTAAAGTCCCCTATCCAATTTAAATAAGATAACCCCCCACCATCCAGGATGCAAACTAATGACTATAGAAGTAATCACAAATGGTAAACCAACCTCTACAGGGCAGCTAATTAACCACAGCCAAAGCGTCCCCACTCCCAACACCAAACACCAGCCGCCCCCCCTCCCTTCAGATCCCAAATAAGCTTCCCCCGTCAACCTCTAAATAGCACCCTCCAGTGGTGAAAAGAAAGATTATTGTCAGATCCTAAATCAGCTTCTCTTGTCAACCTCTAAATAGCACCATCAAGTGGTGAAAAGAAAGAAACTGTCAGATCCCCAACCAGCTGCCCCTGTCAACCTCCAAATAGCACACTCCAGTGGTGAAAAGAAAGAACTGTCAGATCCCCAACCAGCTACCCCTGTCAACCTCCAAATAGCACACTCCAGTGGTGAAAAGAAAGAACTGTCCGATCCCCAACAAGCTGACCCTGTCAACCTCACATCAGCACACTCCGGTGGTGAAAAGAGAGATTACTAAAGTGTTGATAACAGAAATTAAACAGCTGCGTTTAAAATCATAAAGGTGCAGTGCCTTTCATTAATGTTCAAATGAATCCTAATCAAAATATAGTAATTTTATCATATTAAGAGAGAAAAAAAGAAAAGAGAGAGAGAGAGAGAGAGAGAGAGAGAGAGAGGGGGGGAGTGGGGAGGGAGTTGGGACTGGAGAGAGGGGAAGGGAAGAAGGGAGGAGGGTGAGGGTTGGAGGCTGTCTAGGGTGGGGCTGTAATGGTTGCCAACCTGTGGTTTTGAGGAGTTCCGTTAGTCCGAAGGCACAGGCGAGGTTAGGTGGAGTAGATGTATCTCAGTGACATCCCCCTGAATCGGTACCTTGACCAAAACAGTTTGGAGTAGAGAGTCACTGGCAATGCACGGGCCGGCGCGTGTCACTCAGAAACTCCCCTCCAATGTTGGTTTGTCTCAATGTAGAATAGAAAAACAGAATAGGAAAAGATTGAAAAGATAGAATAAAGAACAAACGAGAAAGACAGAATAAATAATACAGGAAAAAGGAAGAAAAAGAAGAAAGAAACAGGGATGGAAAAGAATTTGATGAAGAACAGGTAACAGATGTGGCGTCGTCGTATGACGCTCATCCACACCCGAGCCGGTCTAGGCTTAACCTGTCTCGCCCGATTCCCGCTCCTAAATATAAGAGAAGGAATGGGAGAGGAGAAGAGATGAGCAGGCAGACAATGCTGGAATGTAGAGTTTATAGGTGAAAAGTAAAGTGGGTAGATGGCACGAACTAACCTCCATAATGTTAAACATTCTTCCTAAATGAATACTAATTGGCCACAAGGGGTCTAGATTAAGATTAGCGCTACAACTCAGGGTTAGCTTCTAGAAAGTAAGATTGGTTAAGATTGTAACTAACTTCAGGATTAGGGGTTCAACAGGGATAGAAAAGAACTTGAGAAGGAACAGGTAACAGATGTGGCGTCGTCGTATGACGCTCCTCCACACCCGAGCCGGTCTAGGCTTAACCTGTCTCGCCCAATTCCCGCTCCTAAATATAGGAGAAGGAATGGGAGAGGAAAAGAGATGAGCAGGCAGAAAATGCTGGAATGTTGAGTTTATAGGTTAGGGTTAGGGTTAGGGTTAGGGTTAGGGTTAGGGTTAGGGTTAGGATATGGGGTTTTGACGACCGTCGGTACCCCCAAAATGAAACTTTGAAGGCCGATAACTCCGGATAGGAAGGTGCTAGAGACTTGAAACCAAGTTCTACCCCCCCTACCAACGGGTCTGGCTTTCGATTGGTGCCATCCGTTTGGCTCTACGACCTTCCGGTCCGGAGATACGCCCACTTTTTGACTTCCAGTTGCCTGTATCTCCGGAACGGAAGGTCGTAGAAACTCGCGGAGACCACCGTTGGATTCAGAAGGGTCGAATTATGGCAGACGGAGCTTGGTTGCGAGTCTCTACGACCTTCCGTTCCGGAGATATCCGCCGTTGAAGTCGTCCCATTGAAACGAATGGGTTAGGGTTAGGTGGAGTAGATGGAGTAGATGTATCTCAGTGACATCCCCCTGAATCGGTAGGGTTAGGTGTAAATTATTTATCTCGTCGACTCCCCCTGCCTCATCCGACGACTCAGCAGTTGAACTAGGGAGCCAAAGGCAATGCACTGGCCAACGCACGTCATCCGCAGCTCTTGTCTCCTTATTGACTACCAACTTGTTTCAAGAGTTGCAACCCAAATCGGTCTTATTGGCTATTCTATTTCTCCATTTCTGTTGTAGTATCGTACAGGATCGTGTTCCAGTGTTGGTCTGCTTTGTTCATTTTTTCATGACACCATGTTTGGGCTATCGTATGCCCCTGAGGAGTTCCTAACTGGCGTTGGTTCATCCTCCTTAAAAGTCAATGAGCCAAGTCAGGTGTTCCTGTGTGCCCTTCAGGCATAGGGTAGGGTTAATATCCTTTAGGGTCAGAGTTATGATAAGGCGCTTGTTTGTTGTCCTAGATGGTAGGGTCTGGGTTTATGTTTAGGGTTAGGATTAAGTTTTAGGGTTAGGGCTAAGTTTTAGGGTTAGGGCTAAGTTTTAGGGTTAGGGCTAAGTTTTAGGGTTAGGGCTAAGTTTTAGGGTTAGGGCTAAGTTTTAGGGTTAGGGCTAAGTTTTAGGGTTAGGGCTAAGTTTTAGGGTTAGGGCTAAGTTCTAGGGTTAGGGCTAAGTTCTAGGGTTAGGGCTAAGTTTTAGGGTTAGGGCTAAGTTTTAGGGTTAGGGCTAAGTTTTAGGGTTAGGGCTAAGTTTTAGGGTTAGGACTAAGTTTTAGGGTTAGGATTTAAGTTTTAGGGTTAGGTTTTAAGTTTTAGGGTTATGATTGTGTTTAGGGTTAGTGGGTAGGGTTAGTTATGGTAAGATTAGAGTTAATTTTAGGCTTAGAGCTACTCTGGTCTATGGTTATGTTTAGAGTAAGTATGAGGGGTGGGGTAAATTTGGGTTAAGTATATTTGGAGAATTTGACACATCATCAGTAGTGGACCTTGGGATCATGAGGTGTTTCGGCCATTATCACTATACACCTTCACCCAAGGGAGGCCCATCCAGGTTTGATCAAGACCCGGTGTGTGTCATCTAGCCCAATCAGGTTTTTGGTAAACGTCCGAATATGGATTTTGTGTCAGTGCTGAGGGTAATATTCGTTTCTTATGTATTTATTTACTACCTCCTTTCATTTATTTATTTGTTAATTTGTATAATTTATTTATTTATTTGATTGCTTTAGGGCATTGTTGTTAAATTAAGTTCAAAGTTCACTGTTGCGTAAATAAAAGTTCTTTTAAAATGAAGATATAAATTTGTAAGAGCCTATATTATTTTAATTAACCATTCATCCATTCATTCATTCATTTTACATTTTATCTATTTTTATCCGCAGACCTTCAGTAAGTTATATTTAAGGGTTAGGGTTAGGGTTAGGGTTAGGGTTAGGGTTAGGTATAAGGGGTAAGTACCACTTGATGATCGTGGTTCTTTCTGGCTGTGAACCACTTAGAGCCACCATTCAACTTTTGCAGCACTCAGGGGGACCGGCCGGAGGCTGTGGTAACAAAGAACCTAAGATTGGCGCAAAGCATTATGGGTAAAAACAATCAAACATCTCTCACGGCCGGAAAAGTTGGTTCTTAGCTTAGGGACCGCGGCTACCCCCCCATTTGTGGCCACGCCCGATCCAATGGTACCACCCCCGAGTCTCTACGACCTTCCTAGCCGGAGCTGTGTCAACTTCCTGTAGAAGGGGGGCGTGGCCTGGAGACTCCGCCTACCCCCCCATTATCGACCCCGCCCAGTCGATTGGCACCGCCCCCCAAGACACGCCCCTTTTAACTCCCCCACACTTAGCATTTTCACTGTCTAAAAGTCATAAGTAGTGGGTGTGGCCAGGGACCACCCCAACACAAAGGGTATGGGTCAGCGTAAGTGTTTGGGTAAGTGTTAGTGAAAGTGTATGTGTGAGTGTTAGGGTAAGAGTAAGTGATAGGGTAGGTGATAGTGTAAGTGTAAGAGGCCGTTACCTTGTGACGATCCTCTGCGTGGAGCCGGACAAGGGGGTGTGCTCCCGAGGTCTGTCAGAGACAGACTGAGCGTTCTAGGGCAGTTTGTGTCCCTTTAAATGCATTTAAATGTAATTTAATGTAATTTAATTAAAATTTCAAAATTTCAAGTGACTTTATCTCTTGATAGGAACGTCGTAGGAAAAAACTGATGGCACCTACCCCCCCAAAGTCGATGTCTGGCTTTCCAACGGTGGAAACCCCGTAGTTCTACGCCCCACCTGAGGTGAGATAATGTCGTTTTTACAGTGTATTTTCTGTATCTCCGGAACGGAAGGTCGCAGAAACTCGGGGAGACCACCGTTGGATTCAGAAGGGTCGAATTAGGGCAGGCGGAAGCTGGTTTGGAGTCTCTACGACCTTCCGTTCTGGAGATATAAGAGGTCAAAGTTTGGGAAACTTGGTCCTTCTTTATCTCATCAACCGATCGTCACAGAAACAAGCGGACAAAACCTGTGCCCTGCTTAGACCACGCTGGATCCAACGGTGAAAACCCCGAGTCTCTACGACCTTTGGTTCTGGAGATATAGAAGGTCGAGTCTGGGACATTCATCCTTCTTTATCTCATCAACCGATCGTCACAGAAACAAGGGGACAAAACCTGTGCACTGCCTAGACCACGCCGGATCCAACGGTGAAAACCCCGAGTCTCTACGACCTTCCGTTCTGGAGATATAGAAGGTCGAGTCTGGGACATTCATCCTTCTTTATCTCATCAAGGGTTAGGTGTAAATTATTTATCTCGTCGACTCCCCCTGCCTCATCCGACGACTCAGCAGTTGAACTAGGGAGCCAAAGGCAATGCACTGGCCGACGCACGTCATCCGCAGCTCTTGTCTCCTTATTGACTACCAACTTGTTTCAAGAGTTGCAACCCAAATCGGTCTTATTGGCCATTCTATTTCTCCATTTCTGTTGTAGTCTCGTACAGGATCGTGTTCCAGTGTTGGTCTGCTTTGTTCATCTTTTCATGACACCATGTTTGGGCTATCGTATGCCCCTGAGGAGTTCCTAACTGGCGTTGGTTCATCCTCCTTAAAAGTCAATGAGCCAAGTCAGGTGTTCCTGTGTGCCCTTCAGGCATAGGGTAGGGTTAATATCCTTTAGGGTCAGAGTTATGATAAGGCGCTTGTTTGTTGTCCTAGATGGTAGGGTTTGGGTTTATGTTTAGGGTTAGGATTAAGTTCTAGGGTTAGGGCTAAGTTCTAGGGTTAGGGCTAAGTTCTAGGGTTAGGGCTAAGTTTTAGGGTTAGGGCTTAGGGTTAGGGTTAGGGTTAGGGTTAGGGTTAGGGTTAGGGTTAGGAATAGGGGGTAAGTACCACTTTGTTATCGAGGGTCTTTCTCGCTCTGAACCACTCAGAGCCACCATTCAACTTTTGCCGCGCTCAGAGGGACCGGCCGGAGCCGGGGGTACCAAAGACCCCAAGCTTGCCGCAAAGCATCATGGGTAAAAACAATCAAACATCTCTCACGGCCGGAAAAGTTGGATCTTAGCTTAGGGACCGCGGCTACCCCCCCATTTGTGGCCACGCCGAATCCAACGGTTAGGGTTAGGGTTAGGGTTAGGGTAGGGTTAGGGTTAGGGTTAGGGTTAGGGTTAGGGTTAGGGTTAGGGTTTGGGGTTAGGGTTTGGGTTAGGGTTAGGGTTTGGGTTTGGGTTAGGGTTAGGGTTAGGGTTAGGGTTAGGGTTAGGATATGGGGTTTTGACGACCGTCGGTACCCCCAAAATGAAACTTTGAAGGCCGATAACTCCGGATAGGAAGGTGCTAGAGACTTGAAACCAAGTTCTACCCCCCCTACCAACGGGTCTGGCTTTCGATTGGTGCCATCCGTTTGGCTCTACGACCTTCCGGTCCGGAGATACGCCCACTTTTTGACTTCCGGTTGCCTGTATCTCCGGAACGGAAGGTCGTAGAAACTCGCGGAGACCACCGTTGGATTCAGAAGGGTCGAATTATGGCAGACGGAGCTTGGTTGCGAGTCTCTACGACCTTCCGTTCCGGAGATATCCGCCGTTGAAGTCGTCCCATTGAAACGAATGGGTTAGGGTTAGGTGGAGTAGATGGAGTAGATGTATCTCAGTGACATCCCCCTGAATCGGTAGGGTTAGGTGTAAATTATTTATCTCGTCGACTCCCCCTGCCTCATCCGACGACTCAGCAGTTGAACTAGGGAGCCAAAGGCAATGCACTGGCCAACGCACGTCATCCGCAGCTCTTGTCTCCTTATTGACTACCAACTTGTTTCAAGAGTTGCAACCCAAATCGGTCTTATTGGCTATTCTATTTCTCCATTTCTGTTGTAGTATCGTACAGGATCGTGTTCCAGTGTTGGTCTGCTTTGTTCATTTTTTCATGACACCATGTTTGGGCTATCGTATGCCCCTGAGGAGTTCCTAACTGGCGTTGGTTCATCCTCCTTAAAAGTCAATGAGCCAAGTCAGGTGTTCCTGTGTGCCCTTCAGGCATAGGGTAGGGTTAATATCCTTTAGGGTCAGAGTTATGATAAGGCGCTTGTTTGTTGTCCTAGATGGTAGGGTCTGGGTTTATGTTTAGGGTTAGGATTAAGTTTTAGGGTTAGGGCTAAGTTTTAGGGTTAGGGCTAAGTTTTAGGGTTAGGGCTAAGTTTTAGGGTTAGGGTTAGGGTTAGGGTTAGGGTTAGGGTTAGGGTTAGGATATGGGGTTTTGACGACCGTCGGTACCCCCAAAATGAAACTTTGAAGGCCGATAACTCCGGATAGGAAGGTGCTAGAGACTTGAAACCAAGTTCTACCCCCCCTACCAACGGGTCTGGCTTTCGATTGGTGCCATCCGTTTGGCTCTACGACCTTCCGGTCCGGAGATACGCCCACTTTTTGACTTCCGGTTGCCTGTATCTCCGGAACGGAAGGTCGTAGAAACTCGCGGAGACCACCGTTGGATTCAGAAGGGTCGAATTATGGCAGACGGAGCTTGGTTGCGAGTCTCTACGACCTTCCGTTCCGGAGATATCCGCCGTTGAAGTCGTCCCATTGAAACGAATGGGTTAGGGTTAGGTGGAGTAGATGGAGTAGATGTATCTCAGTGACATCCCCCTGAATCGGTAGGGTTAGGTGTAAATTATTTATCTCGTCGACTCCCCCTGCCTCATCCGACGACTCAGCAGTTGAACTAGGGAGCCAAAGGCAATGCACTGGCCAACGCACGTCATCCGCAGCTCTTGTCTCCTTATTGACTACCAACTTGTTTCAAGAGTTGCAACCCAAATCGGTCTTATTGGCTATTCTATTTCTCCATTTCTGTTGTAGTATCGTACAGGATCGTGTTCCAGTGTTGGTCTGCTTTGTTCATTTTTTCATGACACCATGTTTGGGCTATCGTATGCCCCTGAGGAGTTCCTAACTGGCGTTGGTTCATCCTCCTTAAAAGTCAATGAGCCAAGTCAGGTGTTCCTGTGTGCCCTTCAGGCATAGGGTAGGGTTAATATCCTTTAGGGTCAGAGTTATGATAAGGCGCTTGTTTGTTGTCCTAGATGGTAGGGTCTGGGTTTATGTTTAGGGTTAGGATTAAGTTTTAGGGTTAGGGCTAAGTTTTAGGGTTAGGGCTAAGTTTTAGGGTTAGGGCTAAGTTTTAGGGTTAGGGCTAAGTTTTAGGGTTAGGGCTAAGTTTTAGGGTTAGGGCTAAGTTTTAGGGTTAGGGCTAAGTTTTAGGGTTAGGGCTAAGTTCTAGGGTTAGGGCTAAGTTCTAGGGTTAGGGCTAAGTTTTAGGGTTAGGGCTAAGTTTTAGGGTTAGGGCTAAGTTTTAGGGTTAGGGCTAAGTTTTAGGGTTAGGACTAAGTTTTAGGGTTAGGATTTAAGTTTTAGGGTTAGGTTTTAAGTTTTAGGGTTATGATTGTGTTTAGGGTTAGTGGGTAGGGTTAGTTATGGTAAGATTAGAGTTAATTTTAGGCTTAGAGCTACTCTGGTCTATGGTTATGTTTAGAGTAAGTATGAGGGGTGGGGTAAATTTGGGTTAAGTATATTTGGAGAATTTGACACATCATCAGTAGTGGACCTTGGGATCATGAGGTGTTTCGGCCATTATCACTATACACCTTCACCCAAGGGAGGCCCATCCAGGTTTGATCAAGACCCGGTGTGTGTCATCTAGCCCAATCAGGTTTTTGGTAAACGTCCGAATATGGATTTTGTGTCAGTGCTGAGGGTAATATTCGTTTCTTATGTATTTATTTACTACCTCCTTTCATTTATTTATTTGTTAATTTGTATAATTTATTTATTTATTTGATTGCTTTAGGGCATTGTTGTTAAATTAAGTTCAAAGTTCACTGTTGCGTAAATAAAAGTTCTTTTAAAATGAAGATATAAATTTGTAAGAGCCTATATTATTTTAATTAACCATTCATCCATTCATTCATTCATTTTACATTTTATCTATTTTTATCCGCAGACCTTCAGTAAGTTATATTTAAGGGTTAGGGTTAGGGTTAGGGTTAGGGTTAGGGTTAGGTATAAGGGGTAAGTACCACTTGATGATCGTGGTTCTTTCTGGCTGTGAACCACTTAGAGCCACCATTCAACTTTTGCAGCACTCAGGGGGACCGGCCGGAGGCTGTGGTAACAAAGAACCTAAGATTGGCGCAAAGCATTATGGGTAAAAACAATCAAACATCTCTCACGGCCGGAAAAGTTGGTTCTTAGCTTAGGGACCGCGGCTACCCCCCCATTTGTGGCCACGCCCGATCCAATGGTACCACCCCCGAGTCTCTACGACCTTCCTAGCCGGAGCTGTGTCAACTTCCTGTAGAAGGGGGGCGTGGCCTGGAGACTCCGCCTACCCCCCCATTATCGACCCCGCCCAGTCGATTGGCACCGCCCCCCAAGACACGCCCCTTTTAACTCCCCCACACTTAGCATTTTCACTGTCTAAAAGTCATAAGTAGTGGGTGTGGCCAGGGACCACCCCAACACAAAGGGTATGGGTCAGCGTAAGTGTTTGGGTAAGTGTTAGTGAAAGTGTATGTGTGAGTGTTAGGGTAAGAGTAAGTGATAGGGTAGGTGATAGTGTAAGTGTAAGAGGCCGTTACCTTGTGACGATCCTCTGCGTGGAGCCGGACAAGGGGGTGTGCTCCCGAGGTCTGTCAGAGACAGACTGAGCGTTCTAGGGCAGTTTGTGTCCCTTTAAATGCATTTAAATGTAATTTAATGTAATTTAATTAAAATTTCAAAATTTCAAGTGACTTTATCTCTTGATAGGAACGTCGTAGGAAAAAACTGATGGCACCTACCCCCCCAAAGTCGATGTCTGGCTTTCCAACGGTGGAAACCCCGTAGTTCTACGCCCCACCTGAGGTGAGATAATGTCGTTTTTACAGTGTATTTTCTGTATCTCCGGAACGGAAGGTCGCAGAAACTCGGGGAGACCACCGTTGGATTCAGAAGGGTCGAATTAGGGCAGGCGGAAGCTGGTTTGGAGTCTCTACGACCTTCCGTTCTGGAGATATAAGAGGTCAAAGTTTGGGAAACTTGGTCCTTCTTTATCTCATCAACCGATCGTCACAGAAACAAGCGGACAAAACCTGTGCCCTGCTTAGACCACGCTGGATCCAACGGTGAAAACCCCGAGTCTCTACGACCTTTGGTTCTGGAGATATAGAAGGTCGAGTCTGGGACATTCATCCTTCTTTATCTCATCAACCGATCGTCACAGAAACAAGGGGACAAAACCTGTGCACTGCCTAGACCACGCCGGATCCAACGGTGAAAACCCCGAGTCTCTACGACCTTCCGTTCTGGAGATATAGAAGGTCGAGTCTGGGACATTCATCCTTCTTTATCTCATCAAGGGTTAGGTGTAAATTATTTATCTCGTCGACTCCCCCTGCCTCATCCGACGACTCAGCAGTTGAACTAGGGAGCCAAAGGCAATGCACTGGCCGACGCACGTCATCCGCAGCTCTTGTCTCCTTATTGACTACCAACTTGTTTCAAGAGTTGCAACCCAAATCGGTCTTATTGGCCATTCTATTTCTCCATTTCTGTTGTAGTCTCGTACAGGATCGTGTTCCAGTGTTGGTCTGCTTTGTTCATCTTTTCATGACACCATGTTTGGGCTATCGTATGCCCCTGAGGAGTTCCTAACTGGCGTTGGTTCATCCTCCTTAAAAGTCAATGAGCCAAGTCAGGTGTTCCTGTGTGCCCTTCAGGCATAGGGTAGGGTTAATATCCTTTAGGGTCAGAGTTATGATAAGGCGCTTGTTTGTTGTCCTAGATGGTAGGGTTTGGGTTTATGTTTAGGGTTAGGATTAAGTTCTAGGGTTAGGGCTAAGTTCTAGGGTTAGGGCTAAGTTCTAGGGTTAGGGCTAAGTTTTAGGGTTAGGGTTAGGGTTAGGGTTAGGTGGAGTAGATGGAGTAGATGTATCTCAGTGACATCCCCCTGAATCAGTACCTTGACCAAAACAGTTTGGAGTAGAGAGTCACTGGCAATGCACGGGCCGGCGCGTGTCACTCAGAAACTCCCCTCCAATGTTGGTTTGTCTCAATGTAGAATAGAAAAACAGAATAGGAAAAGATTGAAAAGATAGAATAAAGAACAAACGAGAAAGACAGAATAAATAATACAGAAAAAAGGAAGAAAAAGAAGAAAGAAACAGGGATGGAAAAGAATTTGATGAAGAACAGGTAACAGATGTGGCGTCGTCGTATGACGCTCATCCACACCCGAGCCGGTCTAGGCTTAACCTGTCTCGCCCGATTCCCGCTCCTAAATATAGGAGAAGGAATGGGAGAGGAGAAGAGATGAGCAGGCAGACAATGCTGGAATGTAGAGTTTATAGGTGAAAAGTAAAGTGGGTAGATGGCACGAACTAACCTCCATAATGTTAAACATTCTTCCTAAATGAATACTAATTGGCCACAAGGGGTCTAGATTAAGATTAGCGCTACAACTCAGGGTTAGCTTCTAGAAAGTAAGATTGGTTAAGATTGTAACTAACTTCAGGATTAGGGGTTCAACAGGGATAGAAAAGAACTTGAGAAGGAACAGGTAACAGATGTGGCGTCGTCGTATGACGCTCATCCACACCCGAGCCGGTCTAGGCTTAACCTGTCTCGCCCAATTCCCGCTCCTAAATGTAGGAGAAGGAATGGGAGAGGAAAAGAGATGAGCAGGCAGAAAATGCTGGAATGTTGAGTTTATAGGTGAAAAATAAAGTGGGTAGATGGCACAAACTAACCTCCATAGTCTTAAACATTCTTGGCTAAAGACTAATAATTAAAACCCACCAACCTTAAGGTTAGGGTGGGGTGAAGGGTGAGGGTTAGATTTCAAGGTCACAATGGGTAGGAGACTAATAGCATACAGCTAAAAACTAATGATTTAAACCCACCATCCTTAAGGTTAGGGTGGGGTGAAGGGTGAGGGTTAGATTTCAAGGTTACAATGGGTAGGAGACTAATAGCATACAGCTAAAAACTAATAATTTAAACCCACCATCCTTAAGGTTAGGGTGGGGTGAAGGGTGAGGGTTAGATTCTAAGTTACAATGAGTAGGAGACTAGTAGCATACAGCTAAAGACTAATGATTTAAACCCACCAACCTTAAGGTTAGGGTGGGGTGAAGGGTGAGGGTTAGATTCCAAGGTCACAATGGGTAGGAGACTAATAGCATCCAGCTAAAAACTAATAATTTAAACCCACCATCCTTAAGGTAAGGGTGGGGTGAAGGGTGAGGGTTAGATTTCAAGGTCACAATGGGTAGGAGACTAATAGCATACAGCTAAAAACTAATGATTTAAACCCACCATCCTTAAGGTTAGGGTGGGGTAAAGGGTGAGGGTTAGATTCTAGGTTTGGTTAGGGTTAGAGCGAAAGATCAGGGTCCAGGGCTAAAATTAAGATAAATAGGTGGCATTAACAGACCTCCATAGTTTAAAACCTTATTTATCACCTTATCCTGAACGGCCCCAGGCCTTGGTTAGGGTAAGAGCGAAAGATCAGGGTCAGGGGCTAAAAATAAGATAAATAGGTGGCATTAACAGACCTCCATCGTTTAAAACAATATTTGTAACTCCATCCTAAAACCATATCTATATTTCCTTCCATGAGCGGCGTTAGTTAAGCAAACCCAGAAACTCCTGTAATTGTAATAACCAAGAAGACATCTTTAGGACTAAAAAAATACAATCAAGCAAAATTGAAGAAATCCCAGACAAACATCATAATCATGTAATTTATGTCAACCTGAAATAACACAAAAGATCACTCTTCCTATATAAAGGCAAAGGAAGGGAGCTGAATCATAGTAAGTTGTTGCAGGATTTAGGTTTGGATCTTAAAATGAGTGTATAAGGAAGTGTTAATTTGGATCAATCTCATTTATTCCAAATCTTGACACATCATCAGTAGTGTGCCTTGGTATCAACAGATCGTTTCGGCCTTTTAAACACTATACGATCCTCCTCCAAGGTGGCCCGACGAGGTGATCATTCTCGCCGTGTGTCAGACTAAATTTTGAAAAACATCCAAAAGGGATTTATGGCCAGCTCCTGAGAGCATCAGTCACAAGTTGGTTATGTCACCATGTAGTTATGAAGCCATGTATGTCTGGCCTTCTTTGTGCACTTAAGAATCAATTTCTCTTATTATATTTGCAATTAGAGATAGGACAATATTAGCCATCAACTTCTTTTCTCATTCATTACCAACAAGCTGTTGTTAAATCAACTCATACCTTCACCATTGGGGCTTTATGAAAATCAGAAATTAAACAGTGTTAGCCATCCACTTCATTTCTTATTGATTCCAACAAGCTGTTGTTAAATCAAATCACACTCTGCTGGTGCTGTATGAAAACCAGAAATTGCATACTTTTAGCCATCAACTTCTTCCCTTAATCATTTCCAAAAACTATTGTTAAATACACTCATGACGTCACTGCCGACCCTCCATGAAAACCAGTAATTAGAACTAAAAACCTTTATTGTTGGAAATAGCCTTTCATCATTACATTCAGTATTCTAACGTTTTTTTTTTTTTTTTTTTTTTTTTTTTTTTTTTTTTTTTTTTTTTTTTTTGTTATTATTAGAGTCCCAGTCAGCAAAGCAAAAAGCTGAACTTAAAGACTAATAAAAAACCTCCTGTAACCGTATTAAGAGGATGAAAAACCAAAATCAATAACCTTTACTAATAAAAACCAGGTAAGAATTAACTTTAAAATTAAATATTGTATCCAAAACATCCACGTGTTCAAAGAGCCCCAAAAACATTGAATCCTAACCATAATAAGGCTAGCACAAAAGGATCAGCTGTAATTGTGATAACAACAAAGCAATGATGTATAAACTAAATGCCCCAGTAATTTGAAACCTCCTATCGTCAATCACATATTATAGTTCATATCCAAAACATCATCTATCAATAAGTCTGCTTTTAAAATCCAGTAAAGTTCTGCTCCGTTTTTTTAAAAAAAACAGCCAAACTACCCGTCATTAAAACTGTAGATCAATCTGACAATCTTAAACCCATAATCCAACTACGCTGATTTAATGGGAAGGATTTATCCTAAACAAACTCGGTGTCCCAGAATGAACAGTCAAAGATGTTTAAATTCATCCAGAACCATGTCAGAAACACGCAGCAGACCCCGGTTCTAATCCAAGCGCATTACGCGTGCCATACCCGCTGAAGGACAGAAATTAAACATTCCTCTTTCATCAGGATAAACTAAACATCAGAAACCGTCAAAGAAAGCCAAAAAATAGCTTCATACCTGTAAACCAGTCTACGTTATGGCCTCCAGTTGGCTTTGCTGCGATCGGATGTCAGCTCAATATTCACGCTCCCAACAGTTTAACCTGTGGTTTTTTTTAAAAAAACAACTAAATGTCCTGTGATAGGGTGACAGAATAATGCGTCGTCAGTCTTTAGCAAGCTACTCAATATTTACCGTATTAGGGCGTCAAGTAAAAATCCTTCTGAGCGACAAGCTGCGGTCATCTGCTGATGCGTCCAGCGATTTCTCCTATGAACAGCACCCAAGCTGTTCGTTATCCCTCAGCTAACCATCTGACTGCGCTCCAAGCTTTATAGGGAGACATAAGTAAGGCGGAGACGTCCCGGCTACCCAAATAACAAAATATTTCCCAAAAACACTCCTTAACTTCACAAAGGCTTTACAGGGTTAGGGTTAGGGTTAGGGTTAGGGTTAGGGTTAGGGTTAGGGTTAGGGTTAGGATATGGGGTTTTGACGACCGTCGGTACCCCCAAAATGAAACTTTGAAGGCCGATAACTCCGGATAGGAAGGTGCTAGAGACTTGAAACCAAGTTCTACCCCCCCTACCAACGGGTCTGGCTTTCGATTGGTGCCATCCGTTTGGCTCTACGACCTTCCGGTCCGGAGATACGCCCACTTTTTGACTTCCGGTTGCCTGTATCTCCGGAACGGAAGGTCGTAGAAACTCGCGGAGACCACCGTTGGATTCAGAAGGGTCGAATTATGGCAGACGGAGCTTGGTTGCGAGTCTCTACGACCTTCCGTTCCGGAGATATCCGCCGTTGAAGTCGTCCCATTGAAACGAATGGGTTAGGGTTAGGTGGAGTAGATGGAGTAGATGTATCTCAGTGACATCCCCCTGAATCGGTAGGGTTAGGTGTAAATTATTTATCTCGTCGACTCCCCCTGCCTCATCCGACGACTCAGCAGTTGAACTAGGGAGCCAAAGGCAATGCACTGGCCAACGCACGTCATCCGCAGCTCTTGTCTCCTTATTGACTACCAACTTGTTTCAAGAGTTGCAACCCAAATCGGTCTTATTGGCTATTCTATTTCTCCATTTCTGTTGTAGTATCGTACAGGATCGTGTTCCAGTGTTGGTCTGCTTTGTTCATTTTTTCATGACACCATGTTTGGGCTATCGTATGCCCCTGAGGAGTTCCTAACTGGCGTTGGTTCATCCTCCTTAAAAGTCAATGAGCCAAGTCAGGTGTTCCTGTGTGCCCTTCAGGCATAGGGTAGGGTTAATATCCTTTAGGGTCAGAGTTATGATAAGGCGCTTGTTTGTTGTCCTAGATGGTAGGGTCTGGGTTTATGTTTAGGGTTAGGATTAAGTTTTAGGGTTAGGGCTAAGTTTTAGGGTTAGGGCTAAGTTTTAGGGTTAGGGCTAAGTTTTAGGGTTAGGGCTAAGTTTTAGGGTTAGGGCTAAGTTTTAGGGTTAGGGCTAAGTTTTAGGGTTAGGGCTAAGTTTTAGGGTTAGGGCTAAGTTCTAGGGTTAGGGCTAAGTTCTAGGGTTAGGGCTAAGTTTTAGGGTTAGGGCTAAGTTTTAGGGTTAGGGCTAAGTTTTAGGGTTAGGGCTAAGTTTTAGGGTTAGGACTAAGTTTTAGGGTTAGGATTTAAGTTTTAGGGTTAGGTTTTAAGTTTTAGGGTTATGATTGTGTTTAGGGTTAGTGGGTAGGGTTAGTTATGGTAAGATTAGAGTTAATTTTAGGCTTAGAGCTACTCTGGTCTATGGTTATGTTTAGAGTAAGTATGAGGGGTGGGGTAAATTTGGGTTAAGTATATTTGGAGAATTTGACACATCATCAGTAGTGGACCTTGGGATCATGAGGTGTTTCGGCCATTATCACTATACACCTTCACCCAAGGGAGGCCCATCCAGGTTTGATCAAGACCCGGTGTGTGTCATCTAGCCCAATCAGGTTTTTGGTAAACGTCCGAATATGGATTTTGTGTCAGTGCTGAGGGTAATATTCGTTTCTTATGTATTTATTTACTACCTCCTTTCATTTATTTATTTGTTAATTTGTATAATTTATTTATTTATTTGATTGCTTTAGGGCATTGTTGTTAAATTAAGTTCAAAGTTCACTGTTGCGTAAATAAAAGTTCTTTTAAAATGAAGATATAAATTTGTAAGAGCCTATATTATTTTAATTAACCATTCATCCATTCATTCATTCATTTTACATTTTATCTATTTTTATCCGCAGACCTTCAGTAAGTTATATTTAAGGGTTAGGGTTAGGGTTAGGGTTAGGGTTAGGTATAAGGGGTAAGTACCACTTGATGATCGTGGTTCTTTCTGGCTGTGAACCACTTAGAGCCACCATTCAACTTTTGCAGCACTCAGGGGGACCGGCCGGAGGCTGTGGTAACAAAGAACCTAAGATTGGCGCAAAGCATTATGGGTAAAAACAATCAAACATCTCTCACGGCCGGAAAAGTTGGTTCTTAGCTTAGGGACCGCGGCTACCCCCCCATTTGTGGCCACGCCCGATCCAATGGTACCACCCCCGAGTCTCTACGACCTTCCTAGCCGGAGCTGTGTCAACTTCCTGTAGAAGGGGGGCGTGGCCTGGAGACTCCGCCTACCCCCCCATTATCGACCCCGCCCAGTCGATTGGCACCGCCCCCCAAGACACGCCCCTTTTAACTCCCCCACACTTAGCATTTTCACTGTCTAAAAGTCATAAGTAGTGGGTGTGGCCAGGGACCACCCCAACACAAAGGGTATGGGTCAGCGTAAGTGTTTGGGTAAGTGTTAGTGAAAGTGTATGTGTGAGTGTTAGGGTAAGAGTAAGTGATAGGGTAGGTGATAGTGTAAGTGTAAGAGGCCGTTACCTTGTGACGATCCTCTGCGTGGAGCCGGACAAGGGGGTGTGCTCCCGAGGTCTGTCAGAGACAGACTGAGCGTTCTAGGGCAGTTTGTGTCCCTTTAAATGCATTTAAATGTAATTTAATGTAATTTAATTAAAATTTCAAAATTTCAAGTGACTTTATCTCTTGATAGGAACGTCGTAGGAAAAAACTGATGGCACCTACCCCCCCAAAGTCGATGTCTGGCTTTCCAACGGTGGAAACCCCGTAGTTCTACGCCCCACCTGAGGTGAGATAATGTCGTTTTTACAGTGTATTTTCTGTATCTCCGGAACGGAAGGTCGCAGAAACTCGGGGAGACCACCGTTGGATTCAGAAGGGTCGAATTAGGGCAGGCGGAAGCTGGTTTGGAGTCTCTACGACCTTCCGTTCTGGAGATATAAGAGGTCAAAGTTTGGGAAACTTGGTCCTTCTTTATCTCATCAACCGATCGTCACAGAAACAAGCGGACAAAACCTGTGCCCTGCTTAGACCACGCTGGATCCAACGGTGAAAACCCCGAGTCTCTACGACCTTTGGTTCTGGAGATATAGAAGGTCGAGTCTGGGACATTCATCCTTCTTTATCTCATCAACCGATCGTCACAGAAACAAGGGGACAAAACCTGTGCACTGCCTAGACCACGCCGGATCCAACGGTGAAAACCCCGAGTCTCTACGACCTTCCGTTCTGGAGATATAGAAGGTCGAGTCTGGGACATTCATCCTTCTTTATCTCATCAAGGGTTAGGTGTAAATTATTTATCTCGTCGACTCCCCCTGCCTCATCCGACGACTCAGCAGTTGAACTAGGGAGCCAAAGGCAATGCACTGGCCGACGCACGTCATCCGCAGCTCTTGTCTCCTTATTGACTACCAACTTGTTTCAAGAGTTGCAACCCAAATCGGTCTTATTGGCCATTCTATTTCTCCATTTCTGTTGTAGTCTCGTACAGGATCGTGTTCCAGTGTTGGTCTGCTTTGTTCATCTTTTCATGACACCATGTTTGGGCTATCGTATGCCCCTGAGGAGTTCCTAACTGGCGTTGGTTCATCCTCCTTAAAAGTCAATGAGCCAAGTCAGGTGTTCCTGTGTGCCCTTCAGGCATAGGGTAGGGTTAATATCCTTTAGGGTCAGAGTTATGATAAGGCGCTTGTTTGTTGTCCTAGATGGTAGGGTTTGGGTTTATGTTTAGGGTTAGGATTAAGTTCTAGGGTTAGGGCTAAGTTCTAGGGTTAGGGCTAAGTTCTAGGGTTAGGGCTAAGTTTTAGGGTTAGGGCTTAGGGTTAGGGTTAGGGTTAGGGTTAGGGTTAGGGTTAGGTTAGGAATAGGGGGTAAGTACCACTTTGTTATCGAGGGTCTTTCTCGCTCTGAACCACTCAGAGCCACCATTCAACTTTTGCCGCGCTCAGAGGGACCGGCCGGAGCCGGGGGTACCAAAGACCCCAAGCTTGCCGCAAAGCATCATGGGTAAAAACAATCAAACATCTCTCACGGCCGGAAAAGTTGGATCTTAGCTTAGGGACCGCGGCTACCCCCCCATTTGTGGCCACGCCGAATCCAACGGTTAGGGTTAGGGTTAGGGTTAGGGTAGGGTTAGGGTTAGGGTTAGGGTTAGGGTTAGGTGGAGTAGATGGAGTAGATGTATCTCAGTGACATCCCCCTGAATCAGTACCTTGACCAAAACAGTTTGGAGTAGAGAGTCACTGGCAATGCACGGGCCGGCGCGTGTCACTCAGAAACTCCCCTCCAATGTTGGTTCGTCTCAATGTAGAATAGAAAAACAGAATAGAAAAAGATTGAAAAGATAGAATAAAGAAAAAACGAGAAAGACAGAATAGATAATACAGAAAAAAGGAAGAAAAAAGAAAGAAACAAAGATAGAGAAGAATTTGATGAAGAACAGGTAACAGATGTGGCGTCGTCATATGACGCTCAACCACACCCGAGCCGGTCTAGGCTTAACCTGTCTCCCCCAATTCCCTCTTCTAAGTATAGGAGAAGGAATGGGAGAGGAAAAAGAGATGAGCAGGTAGATCACGCCGGAGTGTAGAGTTTATAGGTGAAAAGTAAAATGGGTAGATGGCACAAACTAACTTCCCTAGTTTTAAACCTTCTTCCTAAATCCGTACTAATTGGCCACAAGGGGTCTAGAGTAAGATTAAGATTAGCGCTACACCTCATGGTTAGCATCTAGAAAGTAAGATTGGTTAGGATTGGAACTACACTTCAGAGTTAGGGGTTTAACAGGGATAGAAAAGAACTTGAGAAGGAACAGGTAACAGATGCGGCGTCGTCGTCTGACGCTCAACCACACCCGAGCCGGTCTAGGCTTAACCTGTCTCCCCCAATTCCCGCTCCTAAGTATAGGAGAAGGAATGGGAGAGGAAAAGAGATGAGCAGGCAGACAACGCTGGAATGTAGAGTTTATAGGTAAAAAGTAAAGTGGGTAGATGGCACAAACTAACCTCCCTAGTTTTAAACTTCGTAGCTAAAAACTAGTGATTTAAACCCACCAACCTTAAGGTAAGGGTGGGGTGAAGGGTGAGGGTTAGATTCCAAGGTCACAATGGGTAGGAGACTAGTAGCATACAGCTAAAGACTAATGATTTAAAACCACCAACCTAAAGGTTAGGGTGGGGTGAAGGGTGAGGGTTAAATTCCAAGGTCACAATGGGTAGGAGACTAGTAGCATACAGCTAAAAACTAATGATTTAAACCCACCATCCTTAAGGTTAGGGTGGGGTGAAGGGTGAGGGTTAGATTCTAGATGTACAATGAGTAGGAGACTAGTAGCATACAGCTAAGGACTAATGATTTAAACCCACCAACCTTAAGGTTAGGGTGGGGCGAAGGGTGAGAGTTAGATTCTAGGTGTAAAATGAGTAGGAGACTAGTAGCATACGGCTAAAGACTAATGATTTAAACCCACCAACCTTAAGGTTAGGGTGGGGTGTAGGGTGGGGGTTAGATTCTAGGTTTGGTTAGGGTTAGAGCGAAAGATCAGGGTCCCAGGCTAAAAATAAGATAAATAGGTGGCATTGACAGACCTCTATAGTTTAAAACATTATGTATCACCTTGTCCTGAACGGCCCAGGGCCTTGGTTAGGGTTAGAGCGAAAGGTCAGGGTCAGGGGCTAAAAATCAGATACATAGGTGGCATTAACAGACCTCTATAGTTTAAAACAGTATTTGCAACTCCATACTAAAACCATGTCTGTATTTCCTTCTATGAGCGGCGTTAGTTAGGCAAACCCAGAAAATCTTGTAATTGTAATAACCAAGAAGACATCTTTAGAACTAAAAAAATAAAAAAATAATCCAGCAAAATTGAAGAAATCCCAGACAAACATCATAATCCTGTAATTTATATCAACCTTAAATAACACAAAAGATCACTCTCTCTATAAAGGCAAAGGAAGGGAGATGAATCATAATAAGTTATTGCAGGATTTAGGTTTGGATCTTAAAATGAGTGTATAAGGAAGTGTAAATTTGGATCAATCTCATTTATTCCAAATCTTGACACATCATCAGTAGTGTGCCTTGGGATCAACAGATCGTTTCGGCCTTTTAAACACTATACGATCCTCCTCCAAGGTGGCCCGACGAGGTGATCATTCTCGCCGTGTGTCAGACTAAATTTTGAAAAACATCCAAAAGGGATTTATGGCCAGCTCCTAAGAGCATCAGTCACAAGTTGGTTATGTCACCATGTAGTTATGAAGCCATGTATGTCTGGCCTTCTTTGTGCACTTAAGAATCAATTTCTCTTATTATATTTGCAATTAGAGATAGGACAATATTAGCCATCAACTTCTTTTCTCATTCATTACCAACAAGCTGTTGTTAAATCAACTCATACCTTCACCATTGGGGCTTTATGAAAATCAGAAATTAAACAGTGTTAGCCATCCACTTCATTTCTTATTGATTCCAACAAGCTGTTGTTAAATCAAAACAAACTCTGCTGGTGCTGTATGAAAACCAGAAATTGAAGACTTATAGCCATCAACTTCTTTCCTTAATCATTTCCAAAAACTATTGTTAAATACACTCATGACGTCACTGCTGACACTCCATGAAAACCAGTAATTAGAACTAAAAACCTTTATTGTTGGAAATAGCCATTCATCATTACATTCAGTATTCTAACGGTTTTTTTTTTTTTTTTTTTTTTTTTTTTTTTTTTTTGTTATTATTAGAGTCCCAGTCAGCAAAGCAAAAAGCTGAACTTAAAGACTAATAAAAAACCTCCTGTAACCGTATTAAAAGAGGATGAAAAACCAAAATCAATATCCTTTACTAATAAAAACCAGGTAAGAATTAATTTTAAAATTAAATATTGTATCCAAAACATCCACGTGTTCAAAGAGCACCCAAAACATTGAATCCTAACCCTAATAAGGCTAGCACAAAAGGATCAGCTGTAATTGTGATAAAAACAAAGCAATGATGTATAAACTAAATGCCCCAGTAATTTGAAACCTCCTATCGTCAATCACATATTATAGTTCAAATCCAAAACATCATCTATCAATAAGTCTGCTTTTAAAATCCAGTAAAGTTCTGCTCCGTTTTTTTTAAAAAAACAGCCAAACTACCCGTCATTAAAACTGTAGACCAATCTGACAATCTTAAACCCATAATCCAACTACGCTGATTTAATGGGAAGGATTTATCCTAAACAAACTCGGTGTCCCAGAATGAACCGTCAAAGATGTTTAAATTCATCCAGAACCATGTCAGAAACACGCAGCAAACCCCGGTTCTAATCCAAGCGCATTACGCGTGCCATACCCGCTGAAGGACAGAAATTAAACATTCCACTTTCATCAGGATAAACTAAACATCAGAAACCGTTAGAGAAAACCAGAAAATAGCTTCATACCTGTAAACCAGTCTACGTTATGGCCTCCAGTTGGCTTTGCTGCGATCGGATGTCAGCTCAATATTCACGCTCCCAACAGTTTAACCTGTGGTTTTTTTTAAAAAACAACTAAATGTCCTGTGATAGGGTGACAGAATAATGCGTCGTCAGTCTTTAGCAAGCTACTCAATATTTACCGTATTAGGGCGTCAAGTAAAAATCCTTCTGAGCGACAAGCTGCGGTCCTCTGCTGATGCGTCCAGCGATTTCTCCTATGAACGGCAGACAAGCTGTTCGTTCTCCCTCAGCTAACCATCTGACTGGGCTTCAAGCTTTATAGGGAGACCTAAGTAAGGTGGAGACGTCCCGGCTACCCAAACAACAAAATTTTTTTAAAAAACACTCCTTAACTTCACAAAGGCTTTAAATGTCCAAAGAATAAAATACATCTCAAAGTGTGCTCAACCTATTCACAGAACCTTCACATCTGCATAACAGACCAGGCTAAGAGGGTGCCGGCAGTCCTCCCCCCTGCTGAGACTCCAGGTGGATGACATGGAAAAAAACCAGTAAACAACTATATATAGGCAGTTTTGAGGAATTAAACTCAATTCTATTCCCTATCCCGGTTCTCAAAGAATCTTATATGCCCTTTATCCTCAGGTTTAGTAAAAACTGGAAAACCAGCGTGTATTTAAACACCTGACTTGGGATAAACAAAATGTCATTAAATGACTATAATAATACCAAGTGGGTATCCTTGAGGCCTCTGAAACCGTAATATAATAACGAATTTAAAGTATTCAACATCAAACTCCATTACCATTTGTACATTTTAATATGAACCAACAGAAATAAGGCTTAATCCTTGTTTAAGGCTTGAAATCATCTACAGTTCCAAATCCATGCAGCTCCTTTATTGTCAATCCGATGAAGACATCCCAGTGTACATTGTAGGGTGGGAAAACATCTTAAATATCGCGTTGTGTAATTATATACAAATTAAAAAAATGAATAGGCTGCAATTATAACAGCTGTTCCTGTCAACCTCCAAATAGCACACTCAAGTGGTGAAAAGAAAGAACTGTCAGATCCCCAACCAGCTCTTCCTGACAATCTCCCAATAGCACGCTCAAGTGGTGAAAAGAAAGAAACTGTCAGATCCCCAACCAGCTCTTCCTGACAACCTCCCAATAGCACACTCAAGTGGTGAAAAGCAAGAACTGTCAGATCCCCAACCAGTTGCCCCTGTCAACCTCCAAATAGCACACTCAAGTGGTGAAAAGAAAGAACTGTCAGATCCCCAACCAGCTGCCCCTGTCAACCTCCAAATAGCACACTCCAGTGGTGAAAAGAAAGAACTGTCAGATCCCCAACCAGCTCCTCCTGTCAACCTCCAAATAGCACACTCAAGTGGTGAAAAGAAAGAACTGTAAGATCTCCCACCAGCTGCCCCTGTCAACCTCCAAATAGCACACTCAAGTGGTGAAAAGAAAGAAACTGTCAGATCCCCAACCAGCTGCCCCTGTCAACCTCCCAATAGCACACTCAAGTGGTGAAAAGAAAGAAACTGTCAGATCCCCAACCAGCTCCTCCTGTCAACCTCTAAATAGCACACTCAAGTGGTGAAAAGAAAGAATGCTGTCAGATCCCCAACCAGCTCCTCCTGTCAACCCCTAAATAGCACACTCAAGTGGTGAAATAAACAAATAAAAAAACTGTCAGATCCCAAACCAGCTCCTCCTGTCAACCTCTAAATAGCACACTCAAGTGGTGAAAAGAAAAAATAAAAAAACTGTCAGATCCCCAACCAGCTCCTCCTGTCAACCTCTAAATAGCACACTCAAGTGGTGAAAAGAAAGAAACTGTCAGATCCCCAACCAGCTCCTCCTGTCAACCCCTAAATAGCACACTCAAGTGGTGAAAAGAAAGATACTGTCAGATCCCCAACAAGCTGCCCCTGTCAACCTCCAAATAGCACACTCAAGTGGTAAAAAGACAGAATGCTGTCAGATCCCCAACCAGCTCCTCCTGTCAACCTCCAAATAGCACACTCCAGTGGTGAAAAGAAAGAATGCTGTCAGATCCCCAACCAGCTGTTTCTGTCAACCTCCAAATAGCACACTCAAGTGGTGAAATAAAAAAACTGTCAGATCCCCAACCAGCTACCCCTGTCCACCTCACATCAGCACACTCCGGTGGTGAAAAGAGAGATTACTAAAATGTTGATAACAGAAATTAAACAGCTGTGTTTAAAAGCATAAAGGTGCAGTGCCTTTCATTAATGTCTAAATGAATCCTACTCAAAATATAATAATTTTTTTATATATTAAGAGAGAAAAAAAAGAGAGAGAGAGAGAGAGAGAGAGGGTGGGGGTGGGGAGGTGGGGAGGACGTTGGGACTGGAGGGAGGGGAAGGGAAGAAGGGAGGAGGGTGAGGGTTGGAGGCTGTCTAGGGTAGGGCTGTAATGGTTGCCAACCTGTGGTTTTGAGGAGTTCCGTTTGTCCGAAGGCACAGGCGAGGTTAGGTGGAGTAGATGTATCTCAGTGACATCCCCCTGAATCAGTACCTTGACCAAAACAGTTTGGAGTAGAGAGTCACTGGCAATGCACGGGCCGGCGCGTGTCACTCAGAAACTCCCCTCCAATGTTGGTTCGTCTCAATGTAGAATAGAAAAACAGAATAGAAAAAGATTGAAAAGATAGAATAAAGAAAAAACGAGAAAGACAGAATAGATAATACAGAAAAAAGGAAGAAAAAAGAAAGAAACAAAGATAGAGAAGAATTTGATGAAGAACAGGTAACAGATGTGGCGTCGTCATATGACGCTCAACCACACCCGAGCCGGTCTAGGCTTAACCTGTCTCCCCCAATTCCCTCTTCTAAGTATAGGAGAAGGAATGGGAGAGGAAAAAGAGATGAGCAGGTAGATCACGCCGGAGTGTAGAGTTTATAGGTGAAAAGTAAAATGGGTAGATGGCACAAACTAACTTCCCTAGTTTTAAACCTTCTTCCTAAATCCGTACTAATTGGCCACAAGGGGTCTAGAGTAAGATTAAGATTAGCGCTACACCTCATGGTTAGCATCTAGAAAGTAAGATTGGTTAGGATTGGAACTACACTTCAGAGTTAGGGGTTTAACAGGGATAGAAAAGAACTTGAGAAGGAACAGGTAACAGATGCGGCGTCGTCGTCTGACGCTCAACCACACCCGAGCCGGTCTAGGCTTAACCTGTCTCCCCCAATTCCCGCTCCTAAGTATAGGAGAAGGAATGGGAGAGGAAAAGAGATGAGCAGGCAGACAACGCTGGAATGTAGAGTTTATAGGTAAAAAGTAAAGTGGGTAGATGGCACAAACTAACCTCCCTAGTTTTAAACTTCGTAGCTAAAAACTAGTGATTTAAACCCACCAACCTTAAGGTAAGGGTGGGGTGAAGGGTGAGGGTTAGATTCCAAGGTCACAATGGGTAGGAGACTAGTAGCATACAGCTAAAGACTAATGATTTAAAACCACCAACCTAAAGGTTAGGGTGGGGTGAAGGGTGAGGGTTAAATTCCAAGGTCACAATGGGTAGGAGACTAGTAGCATACAGCTAAAAACTAATGATTTAAACCCACCATCCTTAAGGTTAGGGTGGGGTGAAGGGTGAGGGTTAGATTCTAGATGTACAATGAGTAGGAGACTAGTAGCATACAGCTAAGGACTAATGATTTAAACCCACCAACCTTAAGGTTAGGGTGGGGCGAAGGGTGAGAGTTAGATTCTAGGTGTAAAATGAGTAGGAGACTAGTAGCATACGGCTAAAGACTAATGATTTAAACCCACCAACCTTAAGGTTAGGGTGGGGTGTAGGGTGGGGGTTAGATTCTAGGTTTGGTTAGGGTTAGAGCGAAAGATCAGGGTCCCAGGCTAAAAATAAGATAAATAGGTGGCATTGACAGACCTCTATAGTTTAAAACATTATGTATCACCTTGTCCTGAACGGCCCAGGGCCTTGGTTAGGGTTAGAGCGAAAGGTCAGGGTCAGGGGCTAAAAATCAGATACATAGGTGGCATTAACAGACCTCTATAGTTTAAAACAGTATTTGCAACTCCATACTAAAACCATGTCTGTATTTCCTTCTATGAGCGGCGTTAGTTAGGCAAACCCAGAAAATCTTGTAATTGTAATAACCAAGAAGACATCTTTAGAACTAAAAAAATAAAAAAATAATCCAGCAAAATTGAAGAAATCCCAGACAAACATCATAATCCTGTAATTTATATCAACCTTAAATAACACAAAAGATCACTCTCTCTATAAAGGCAAAGGAAGGGAGATGAATCATAATAAGTTATTGCAGGATTTAGGTTTGGATCTTAAAATGAGTGTATAAGGAAGTGTAAATTTGGATCAATCTCATTTATTCCAAATCTTGACACATCATCAGTAGTGTGCCTTGGGATCAACAGATCGTTTCGGCCTTTTAAACACTATACGATCCTCCTCCAAGGTGGCCCGACGAGGTGATCATTCTCGCCGTGTGTCAGACTAAATTTTGAAAAACATCCAAAAGGGATTTATGGCCAGCTCCTAAGAGCATCAGTCACAAGTTGGTTATGTCACCATGTAGTTATGAAGCCATGTATGTCTGGCCTTCTTTGTGCACTTAAGAATCAATTTCTTTTATTATATTTGCAATTAGAGATAGGACAATATTAGCCATCAACTTCTTTTCTCATTCATTACCAACAAGCTGTTGTTAAATCAACTCATACCTTCACCATTGGGGCTTTATGAAAATCAGAAATTAAACAGTGTTAGCCATCCACTTCATTTCTTATTGATTCCAACAAGCTGTTGTTAAATCAAAACAAACTCTGCTGGTGCTGTATGAAAACCAGAAATTGAAGACTTATAGCCATCAACTTCTTTCCTTAATCATTTCCAAAAACTATTGTTAAATACACTCATGACGTCACTGCTGACACTCCATGAAAACCAGTAATTAGAACTAAAAACCTTTATTGTTGGAAATAGCCATTCATCATTACATTCAGTATTCTAACGGTTTTTTTTTTTTTTTTTTTTTTTTTTTTTTTTTTTTTTTTTGTTATTATTAGAGTCCCAGTCAGCAAAGCAAAAAGCTGAACTTAAAGACTAATAAAAAACCTCCTGTAACCGTATTAAAAGAGGATGAAAAACCAAAATCAATATCCTTTACTAATAAAAACCAGGTAAGAATTAATTTTAAAATTAAATATTGTATCCAAAACATCCACGTGTTCAAAGAGCACCCAAAACATTGAATCCTAACCCTAATAAGGCTAGCACAAAAGGATCAGCTGTAATTGTGATAAAAACAAAGCAATGATGTATAAACTAAATGCCCCAGTAATTTGAAACCTCCTATCGTCAATCACATATTATAGTTCAAATCCAAAACATCATCTATCAATAAGTCTGCTTTTAAAATCCAGTAAAGTTCTGCTCCGTTTTTTTTAAAAAAACAGCCAAACTACCCGTCATTAAAACTGTAGACCAATCTGACAATCTTAAACCCATAATCCAACTACGCTGATTTAATGGGAAGGATTTATCCTAAACAAACTCGGTGTCCCAGAATGAACCGTCAAAGATGTTTAAATTCATCCAGAACCATGTCAGAAACACGCAGCAAACCCCGGTTCTAATCCAAGCGCATTACGCGTGCCATACCCGCTGAAGGACAGAAATTAAACATTCCACTTTCATCAGGATAAACTAAACATCAGAAACCGTTAGAGAAAACCAGAAAATAGCTTCATACCTGTAAACCAGTCTACGTTATGGCCTCCAGTTGGCTTTGCTGCGATCGGATGTCAGCTCAATATTCACGCTCCCAACAGTTTAACCTGTGGTTTTTTTTAAAAAACAACTAAATGTCCTGTGATAGGGTGACAGAATAATGCGTCGTCAGTCTTTAGCAAGCTACTCAATATTTACCGTATTAGGGCGTCAAGTAAAAATCCTTCTGAGCGACAAGCTGCGGTCCTCTGCTGATGCGTCCAGCGATTTCTCCTATGAACGGCAGACAAGCTGTTCGTTCTCCCTCAGCTAACCATCTGACTGGGCTTCAAGCTTTATAGGGAGACCTAAGTAAGGTGGAGACGTCCCGGCTACCCAAACAACAAAATTTTTTTAAAAAACACTCCTTAACTTCACAAAGGCTTTAAATGTCCAAAGAATAAAATACATCTCAAAGTGTGCTCAACCTATTCACAGAACCTTCACATCTGCATAACAGACCAGGCTAAGAGGGTGCCGGCAGTCCTCCCCCCTGCTGAGACTCCAGGTGGATGACATGGAAAAAAACCAGTAAACAACTATATATAGGCAGTTTTGAGGAATTAAACTCAATTCTATTCCCTATCCCGGTTCTCAAAGAATCTTATATGCCCTTTATCCTCAGGTTTAGTAAAAACTGGAAAACCAGCGTGTATTTAAACACCTGACTTGGGATAAACAAAATGTCATTAAATGACTATAATAATACCAAGTGGGTATCCTTGAGGCCTCTGAAACCGTAATATAATAACGAATTTAAAGTATTCAACATCAAACTCCATTACCATTTGTACATTTTAATATGAACCAACAGAAATAAGGCTTAATCCTTGTTTAAGGCTTGAAATCATCTACAGTTCCAAATCCATGCAGCTCCTTTATTGTCAATCCGATGAAGACATCCCAGTGTACATTGTAGGGTGGGAAAACATCTTAAATATCGCGTTGTGTAATTATATACAAATTAAAAAAATGAATAGGCTGCAATTATAACAGCTGTTCCTGTCAACCTCCAAATAGCACACTCAAGTGGTGAAAAGAAAGAACTGTCAGATCCCCAACCAGCTCTTCCTGACAATCTCCCAATAGCACGCTCAAGTGGTGAAAAGAAAGAAACTGTCAGATCCCCAACCAGCTCTTCCTGACAACCTCCCAATAGCACACTCAAGTGGTGAAAAGCAAGAACTGTCAGATCCCCAACCAGTTGCCCCTGTCAACCTCCAAATAGCACACTCAAGTGGTGAAAAGAAAGAACTGTCAGATCCCCAACCAGCTGCCCCTGTCAACCTCCAAATAGCACACTCCAGTGGTGAAAAGAAAGAACTGTCAGATCCCCAACCAGCTCCTCCTGTCAACCTCCAAATAGCACACTCAAGTGGTGAAAAGAAAGAACTGTAAGATCTCCCACCAGCTGCCCCTGTCAACCTCCAAATAGCACACTCAAGTGGTGAAAAGAAAGAAACTGTCAGATCCCCAACCAGCTGCCCCTGTCAACCTCCCAATAGCACACTCAAGTGGTGAAAAGAAAGAAACTGTCAGATCCCCAACCAGCTCCTCCTGTCAACCTCTAAATAGCACACTCAAGTGGTGAAAAGAAAGAATGCTGTCAGATCCCCAACCAGCTCCTCCTGTCAACCCCTAAATAGCACACTCAAGTGGTGAAATAAACAAATAAAAAAACTGTCAGATCCCAAACCAGCTCCTCCTGTCAACCTCTAAATAGCACACTCAAGTGGTGAAAAGAAAAAATAAAAAAACTGTCAGATCCCCAACCAGCTCCTCCTGTCAACCTCTAAATAGCACACTCAAGTGGTGAAAAGAAAGAAACTGTCAGATCCCCAACCAGCTCCTCCTGTCAACCCCTAAATAGCACACTCAAGTGGTGAAAAGAAAGATACTGTCAGATCCCCAACAAGCTGCCCCTGTCAACCTCCAAATAGCACACTCAAGTGGTAAAAAGACAGAATGCTGTCAGATCCCCAACCAGCTCCTCCTGTCAACCTCCAAATAGCACACTCCAGTGGTGAAAAGAAAGAATGCTGTCAGATCCCCAACCAGCTGTTTCTGTCAACCTCCAAATAGCACACTCAAGTGGTGAAATAAAAAAACTGTCAGATCCCCAACCAGCTACCCCTGTCCACCTCACATCAGCACACTCCGGTGGTGAAAAGAGAGATTACTAAAATGTTGATAACAGAAATTAAACAGCTGTGTTTAAAAGCATAAAGGTGCAGTGCCTTTCATTAATGTCTAAATGAATCCTACTCAAAATATAATAATTTTTTTATATATTAAGAGAGAAAAAAAAGAGAGAGAGAGAGAGAGAGAGAGGGTGGGGGTGGGGAGGTGGGGAGGACGTTGGGACTGGAGGGAGGGGAAGGGAAGAAGGGAGGAGGGTGAGGGTTGGAGGCTGTCTAGGGTAGGGCTGTAATGGTTGCCAACCTGTGGTTTTGAGGAGTTCCGTTTGTCCGAAGGCACAGGCGAGGTTAGGTGGAGTAGATGTATCTCAGTGACATCCCCCTGAATCAGTACCTTGACCAAAACAGTTTGGAGTAGAGAGTCACTGGCAATGCACGGGCCGGCGCGTGTCACTCAGAAACTCCCCTCCAATGTTGGTTCGTCTCAATGTAGAATAGAAAAACAGAATAGAAAAAGATTGAAAAGATAGAATAAAGAAAAAACGAGAAAGACAGAATAGATAATACAGAAAAAAGGAAGAAAAAAGAAAGAAACAAAGATAGAGAAGAATTTGATGAAGAACAGGTAACAGATGTGGCGTCGTCATATGACGCTCAACCACACCCGAGCCGGTCTAGGCTTAACCTGTCTCCCCCAATTCCCTCTTCTAAGTATAGGAGAAGGAATGGGAGAGGAAAAAGAGATGAGCAGGTAGATCACGCCGGAGTGTAGAGTTTATAGGTGAAAAGTAAAATGGGTAGATGGCACAAACTAACTTCCCTAGTTTTAAACCTTCTTCCTAAATCCGTACTAATTGGCCACAAGGGGTCTAGAGTAAGATTAAGATTAGCGCTACACCTCATGGTTAGCATCTAGAAAGTAAGATTGGTTAGGATTGGAACTACACTTCAGAGTTAGGGGTTTAACAGGGATAGAAAAGAACTTGAGAAGGAACAGGTAACAGATGCGGCGTCGTCGTCTGACGCTCAACCACACCCGAGCCGGTCTAGGCTTAACCTGTCTCCCCCAATTCCCGCTCCTAAGTATAGGAGAAGGAATGGGAGAGGAAAAGAGATGAGCAGGCAGACAACGCTGGAATGTAGAGTTTATAGGTAAAAAGTAAAGTGGGTAGATGGCACAAACTAACCTCCCTAGTTTTAAACTTCGTAGCTAAAAACTAGTGATTTAAACCCACCAACCTTAAGGTAAGGGTGGGGTGAAGGGTGAGGGTTAGATTCCAAGGTCACAATGGGTAGGAGACTAGTAGCATACAGCTAAAGACTAATGATTTAAAACCACCAACCTAAAGGTTAGGGTGGGGTGAAGGGTGAGGGTTAAATTCCAAGGTCACAATGGGTAGGAGACTAGTAGCATACAGCTAAAAACTAATGATTTAAACCCACCATCCTTAAGGTTAGGGTGGGGTGAAGGGTGAGGGTTAGATTCTAGATGTACAATGAGTAGGAGACTAGTAGCATACAGCTAAGGACTAATGATTTAAACCCACCAACCTTAAGGTTAGGGTGGGGCGAAGGGTGAGAGTTAGATTCTAGGTGTAAAATGAGTAGGAGACTAGTAGCATACGGCTAAAGACTAATGATTTAAACCCACCAACCTTAAGGTTAGGGTGGGGTGTAGGGTGGGGGTTAGATTCTAGGTTTGGTTAGGGTTAGAGCGAAAGATCAGGGTCCCAGGCTAAAAATAAGATAAATAGGTGGCATTGACAGACCTCTATAGTTTAAAACATTATGTATCACCTTGTCCTGAACGGCCCAGGGCCTTGGTTAGGGTTAGAGCGAAAGGTCAGGGTCAGGGGCTAAAAATCAGATACATAGGTGGCATTAACAGACCTCTATAGTTTAAAACAGTATTTGCAACTCCATACTAAAACCATGTCTGTATTTCCTTCTATGAGCGGCGTTAGTTAGGCAAACCCAGAAAATCTTGTAATTGTAATAACCAAGAAGACATCTTTAGAACTAAAAAAATAAAAAAATAATCCAGCAAAATTGAAGAAATCCCAGACAAACATCATAATCCTGTAATTTATATCAACCTTAAATAACACAAAAGATCACTCTCTCTATAAAGGCAAAGGAAGGGAGATGAATCATAATAAGTTATTGCAGGATTTAGGTTTGGATCTTAAAATGAGTGTATAAGGAAGTGTAAATTTGGATCAATCTCATTTATTCCAAATCTTGACACATCATCAGTAGTGTGCCTTGGGATCAACAGATCGTTTCGGCCTTTTAAACACTATACGATCCTCCTCCAAGGTGGCCCGACGAGGTGATCATTCTCGCCGTGTGTCAGACTAAATTTTGAAAAACATCCAAAAGGGATTTATGGCCAGCTCCTAAGAGCATCAGTCACAAGTTGGTTATGTCACCATGTAGTTATGAAGCCATGTATGTCTGGCCTTCTTTGTGCACTTAAGAATCAATTTCTCTTATTATATTTGCAATTAGAGATAGGACAATATTAGCCATCAACTTCTTTTCTCATTCATTACCAACAAGCTGTTGTTAAATCAACTCATACCTTCACCATTGGGGCTTTATGAAAATCAGAAATTAAACAGTGTTAGCCATCCACTTCATTTCTTATTGATTCCAACAAGCTGTTGTTAAATCAAAACAAACTCTGCTGGTGCTGTATGAAAACCAGAAATTGAAGACTTATAGCCATCAACTTCTTTCCTTAATCATTTCCAAAAACTATTGTTAAATACACTCATGACGTCACTGCTGACACTCCATGAAAACCAGTAATTAGAACTAAAAACCTTTATTGTTGGAAATAGCCATTCATCATTACATTCAGTATTCTAACGGTTTTTTTTTTTTTTTTTTTTTTTTTTTTTTTTTTTTTTTTTTTTTTTGTTATTATTAGAGTCCCAGTCAGCAAAGCAAAAAGCTGAACTTAAAGACTAATAAAAAACCTCCTGTAACCGTATTAAAAGAGGATGAAAAACCAAAATCAATATCCTTTACTAATAAAAACCAGGTAAGAATTAATTTTAAAATTAAATATTGTATCCAAAACATCCACGTGTTCAAAGAGCACCCAAAACATTGAATCCTAACCCTAATAAGGCTAGCACAAAAGGATCAGCTGTAATTGTGATAAAAACAAAGCAATGATGTATAAACTAAATGCCCCAGTAATTTGAAACCTCCTATCGTCAATCACATATTATAGTTCAAATCCAAAACATCATCTATCAATAAGTCTGCTTTTAAAATCCAGTAAAGTTCTGCTCCGTTTTTTTTAAAAAAACAGCCAAACTACCCGTCATTAAAACTGTAGACCAATCTGACAATCTTAAACCCATAATCCAACTACGCTGATTTAATGGGAAGGATTTATCCTAAACAAACTCGGTGTCCCAGAATGAACCGTCAAAGATGTTTAAATTCATCCAGAACCATGTCAGAAACACGCAGCAAACCCCGGTTCTAATCCAAGCGCATTACGCGTGCCATACCCGCTGAAGGACAGAAATTAAACATTCCACTTTCATCAGGATAAACTAAACATCAGAAACCGTTAGAGAAAACCAGAAAATAGCTTCATACCTGTAAACCAGTCTACGTTATGGCCTCCAGTTGGCTTTGCTGCGATCGGATGTCAGCTCAATATTCACGCTCCCAACAGTTTAACCTGTGGTTTTTTTTAAAAAACAACTAAATGTCCTGTGATAGGGTGACAGAATAATGCGTCGTCAGTCTTTAGCAAGCTACTCAATATTTACCGTATTAGGGCGTCAAGTAAAAATCCTTCTGAGCGACAAGCTGCGGTCCTCTGCTGATGCGTCCAGCGATTTCTCCTATGAACGGCAGACAAGCTGTTCGTTCTCCCTCAGCTAACCATCTGACTGGGCTTCAAGCTTTATAGGGAGACCTAAGTAAGGTGGAGACGTCCCGGCTACCCAAACAACAAAATTTTTTTAAAAAACACTCCTTAACTTCACAAAGGCTTTAAATGTCCAAAGAATAAAATACATCTCAAAGTGTGCTCAACCTATTCACAGAACCTTCACATCTGCATAACAGACCAGGCTAAGAGGGTGCCGGCAGTCCTCCCCCCTGCTGAGACTCCAGGTGGATGACATGGAAAAAAACCAGTAAACAACTATATATAGGCAGTTTTGAGGAATTAAACTCAATTCTATTCCCTATCCCGGTTCTCAAAGAATCTTATATGCCCTTTATCCTCAGGTTTAGTAAAAACTGGAAAACCAGCGTGTATTTAAACACCTGACTTGGGATAAACAAAATGTCATTAAATGACTATAATAATACCAAGTGGGTATCCTTGAGGCCTCTGAAACCGTAATATAATAACGAATTTAAAGTATTCAACATCAAACTCCATTACCATTTGTACATTTTAATATGAACCAACAGAAATAAGGCTTAATCCTTGTTTAAGGCTTGAAATCATCTACAGTTCCAAATCCATGCAGCTCCTTTATTGTCAATCCGATGAAGACATCCCAGTGTACATTGTAGGGTGGGAAAACATCTTAAATATCGCGTTGTGTAATTATATACAAATTAAAAAAATGAATAGGCTGCAATTATAACAGCTGTTCCTGTCAACCTCCAAATAGCACACTCAAGTGGTGAAAAGAAAGAACTGTCAGATCCCCAACCAGCTCTTCCTGACAATCTCCCAATAGCACGCTCAAGTGGTGAAAAGAAAGAAACTGTCAGATCCCCAACCAGCTCTTCCTGACAACCTCCCAATAGCACACTCAAGTGGTGAAAAGCAAGAACTGTCAGATCCCCAACCAGTTGCCCCTGTCAACCTCCAAATAGCACACTCAAGTGGTGAAAAGAAAGAACTGTCAGATCCCCAACCAGCTGCCCCTGTCAACCTCCAAATAGCACACTCCAGTGGTGAAAAGAAAGAACTGTCAGATCCCCAACCAGCTCCTCCTGTCAACCTCCAAATAGCACACTCAAGTGGTGAAAAGAAAGAACTGTAAGATCTCCCACCAGCTGCCCCTGTCAACCTCCAAATAGCACACTCAAGTGGTGAAAAGAAAGAAACTGTCAGATCCCCAACCAGCTGCCCCTGTCAACCTCCCAATAGCACACTCAAGTGGTGAAAAGAAAGAAACTGTCAGATCCCCAACCAGCTCCTCCTGTCAACCTCTAAATAGCACACTCAAGTGGTGAAAAGAAAGAATGCTGTCAGATCCCCAACCAGCTCCTCCTGTCAACCCCTAAATAGCACACTCAAGTGGTGAAATAAACAAATAAAAAAACTGTCAGATCCCAAACCAGCTCCTCCTGTCAACCTCTAAATAGCACACTCAAGTGGTGAAAAGAAAAAATAAAAAAACTGTCAGATCCCCAACCAGCTCCTCCTGTCAACCTCTAAATAGCACACTCAAGTGGTGAAAAGAAAGAAACTGTCAGATCCCCAACCAGCTCCTCCTGTCAACCCCTAAATAGCACACTCAAGTGGTGAAAAGAAAGATACTGTCAGATCCCCAACAAGCTGCCCCTGTCAACCTCCAAATAGCACACTCAAGTGGTAAAAAGACAGAATGCTGTCAGATCCCCAACCAGCTCCTCCTGTCAACCTCCAAATAGCACACTCCAGTGGTGAAAAGAAAGAATGCTGTCAGATCCCCAACCAGCTGTTTCTGTCAACCTCCAAATAGCACACTCAAGTGGTGAAATAAAAAAACTGTCAGATCCCCAACCAGCTACCCCTGTCCACCTCACATCAGCACACTCCGGTGGTGAAAAGAGAGATTACTAAAATGTTGATAACAGAAATTAAACAGCTGTGTTTAAAAGCATAAAGGTGCAGTGCCTTTCATTAATGTCTAAATGAATCCTACTCAAAATATAATAATTTTTTTATATATTAAGAGAGAAAAAAAAGAGAGAGAGAGAGAGAGAGAGAGGGTGGGGGTGGGGAGGTGGGGAGGACGTTGGGACTGGAGGGAGGGGAAGGGAAGAAGGGAGGAGGGTGAGGGTTGGAGGCTGTCTAGGGTAGGGCTGTAATGGTTGCCAACCTGTGGTTTTGAGGAGTTCCGTTTGTCCGAAGGCACAGGCGAGGTTAGGTGGAGTAGATGTATCTCAGTGACATCCCCCTGAATCAGTACCTTGACCAAAACAGTTTGGAGTAGAGAGTCACTGGCAATGCACGGGCCGGCGCGTGTCACTCAGAAACTCCCCTCCAATGTTGGTTTGTCTCAATGTAGAATAGAAAAACAGAATAGGAAAAGATTGAAAAGATAGAATAAAGAACAAACGAGAAAGACAGAATAAATAATACAGAAAAAAGGAAGAAAAAGAAGAAAGAAACAGGGATGGAAAAGAATTTGATGAAGAACAGGTAACAGATGTGGCGTCGTCGTATGACGCTCATCCACACCCGAGCCGGTCTAGGCTTAACCTGTCTCGCCCGATTCCCGCTCCTAAATATAGGAGAAGGAATGGGAGAGGAGAAGAGATGAGCAGGCAGACAATGCTGGAATGTAGAGTTTATAGGTGAAAAGTAAAGTGGGTAGATGGCACGAACTAACCTCCATAATGTTAAACATTCTTCCTAAATGAATACTAATTGGCCACAAGGGGTCTAGATTAAGATTAGCGCTACAACTCAGGGTTAGCTTCTAGAAAGTAAGATTGGTTAAGATTGTAACTAACTTCAGGATTAGGGGTTCAACAGGGATAGAAAAGAACTTGAGAAGGAACAGGTAACAGATGTGGCGTCGTCGTATGACGCTCATCCACACCCGAGCCGGTCTAGGCTTAACCTGTCTCGCCCAATTCCCGCTCCTAAATGTAGGAGAAGGAATGGGAGAGGAAAAGAGATGAGCAGGCAGAAAATGCTGGAATGTTGAGTTTATAGGTGAAAAATAAAGTGGGTAGATGGCACAAACTAACCTCCATAGTCTTAAACATTCTTGGCTAAAGACTAATAATTAAAACCCACCAACCTTAAGGTTAGGGTGGGGTGAAGGGTGAGGGTTAGATTTCAAGGTCACAATGGGTAGGAGACTAATAGCATACAGCTAAAAACTAATGATTTAAACCCACCATCCTTAAGGTTAGGGTGGGGTGAAGGGTGAGGGTTAGATTTCAAGGTTACAATGGGTAGGAGACTAATAGCATACAGCTAAAAACTAATAATTTAAACCCACCATCCTTAAGGTTAGGGTGGGGTGAAGGGTGAGGGTTAGATTCTAAGTTACAATGAGTAGGAGACTAGTAGCATACAGCTAAAGACTAATGATTTAAACCCACCAACCTTAAGGTTAGGGTGGGGTGAAGGGTGAGGGTTAGATTCCAAGGTCACAATGGGTAGGAGACTAATAGCATCCAGCTAAAAACTAATAATTTAAACCCACCATCCTTAAGGTAAGGGTGGGGTGAAGGGTGAGGGTTAGATTTCAAGGTCACAATGGGTAGGAGACTAATAGCATACAGCTAAAAACTAATGATTTAAACCCACCATCCTTAAGGTTAGGGTGGGGTAAAGGGTGAGGGTTAGATTCTAGGTTTGGTTAGGGTTAGAGCGAAAGATCAGGGTCCAGGGCTAAAATTAAGATAAATAGGTGGCATTAACAGACCTCCATAGTTTAAAACCTTATTTATCACCTTATCCTGAACGGCCCCAGGCCTTGGTTAGGGTAAGAGCGAAAGATCAGGGTCAGGGGCTAAAAATAAGATAAATAGGTGGCATTAACAGACCTCCATCGTTTAAAACAATATTTGTAACTCCATCCTAAAACCATATCTATATTTCCTTCCATGAGCGGCGTTAGTTAAGCAAACCCAGAAACTCCTGTAATTGTAATAACCAAGAAGACATCTTTAGGACTAAAAAAATACAATCAAGCAAAATTGAAGAAATCCCAGACAAACATCATAATCATGTAATTTATGTCAACCTGAAATAACACAAAAGATCACTCTTCCTATATAAAGGCAAAGGAAGGGAGCTGAATCATAGTAAGTTGTTGCAGGATTTAGGTTTGGATCTTAAAATGAGTGTATAAGGAAGTGTTAATTTGGATCAATCTCATTTATTCCAAATCTTGACACATCATCAGTAGTGTGCCTTGGTATCAACAGATCGTTTCGGCCTTTTAAACACTATACGATCCTCCTCCAAGGTGGCCCGACGAGGTGATCATTCTCGCCGTGTGTCAGACTAAATTTTGAAAAACATCCAAAAGGGATTTATGGCCAGCTCCTGAGAGCATCAGTCACAAGTTGGTTATGTCACCATGTAGTTATGAAGCCATGTATGTCTGGCCTTCTTTGTGCACTTAAGAATCAATTTCTCTTATTATATTTGCAATTAGAGATAGGACAATATTAGCCATCAACTTCTTTTCTCATTCATTACCAACAAGCTGTTGTTAAATCAACTCATACCTTCACCATTGGGGCTTTATGAAAATCAGAAATTAAACAGTGTTAGCCATCCACTTCATTTCTTATTGATTCCAACAAGCTGTTGTTAAATCAAATCACACTCTGCTGGTGCTGTATGAAAACCAGAAATTGCATACTTTTAGCCATCAACTTCTTCCCTTAATCATTTCCAAAAACTATTGTTAAATACACTCATGACGTCACTGCCGACCCTCCATGAAAACCAGTAATTAGAACTAAAAACCTTTATTGTTGGAAATAGCCTTTCATCATTACATTCAGTATTCTAACGTTTTTTTTTTTTTTTTTTTTTTTTTTTTTTTTTTTTGTTATTATTAGAGTCCCAGTCAGCAAAGCAAAAAGCTGAACTTAAAGACTAATAAAAAACCTCCTGTAACCGTATTAAGAGGATGAAAAACCAAAATCAATAACCTTTACTAATAAAAACCAGGTAAGAATTAACTTTAAAATTAAATATTGTATCCAAAACATCCACGTGTTCAAAGAGCCCCAAAAACATTGAATCCTAACCATAATAAGGCTAGCACAAAAGGATCAGCTGTAATTGTGATAACAACAAAGCAATGATGTATAAACTAAATGCCCCAGTAATTTGAAACCTCCTATCGTCAATCACATATTATAGTTCATATCCAAAACATCATCTATCAATAAGTCTGCTTTTAAAATCCAGTAAAGTTCTGCTCCGTTTTTTTAAAAAAAACAGCCAAACTACCCGTCATTAAAACTGTAGATCAATCTGACAATCTTAAACCCATAATCCAACTACGCTGATTTAATGGGAAGGATTTATCCTAAACAAACTCGGTGTCCCAGAATGAACAGTCAAAGATGTTTAAATTCATCCAGAACCATGTCAGAAACACGCAGCAGACCCCGGTTCTAATCCAAGCGCATTACGCGTGCCATACCCGCTGAAGGACAGAAATTAAACATTCCTCTTTCATCAGGATAAACTAAACATCAGAAACCGTCAAAGAAAGCCAAAAAATAGCTTCATACCTGTAAACCAGTCTACGTTATGGCCTCCAGTTGGCTTTGCTGCGATCGGATGTCAGCTCAATATTCACGCTCCCAACAGTTTAACCTGTGGTTTTTTTTAAAAAAACAACTAAATGTCCTGTGATAGGGTGACAGAATAATGCGTCGTCAGTCTTTAGCAAGCTACTCAATATTTACCGTATTAGGGCGTCAAGTAAAAATCCTTCTGAGCGACAAGCTGCGGTCATCTGCTGATGCGTCCAGCGATTTCTCCTATGAACAGCACCCAAGCTGTTCGTTATCCCTCAGCTAACCATCTGACTGCGCTCCAAGCTTTATAGGGAGACATAAGTAAGGCGGAGACGTCCCGGCTACCCAAATAACAAAATATTTCCCAAAAACACTCCTTAACTTCACAAAGGCTTTACAGGGTTAGGGTTAGGGTTAGGGTTAGGGTTAGGGTTAGGGTTAGGGTTAGGGTTAGGATATGGGGTTTTGACGACCGTCGGTACCCCCAAAATGAAACTTTGAAGGCCGATAACTCCGGATAGGAAGGTGCTAGAGACTTGAAACCAAGTTCTACCCCCCCTACCAACGGGTCTGGCTTTCGATTGGTGCCATCCGTTTGGCTCTACGACCTTCCGGTCCGGAGATACGCCCACTTTTTGACTTCCGGTTGCCTGTATCTCCGGAACGGAAGGTCGTAGAAACTCGCGGAGACCACCGTTGGATTCAGAAGGGTCGAATTATGGCAGACGGAGCTTGGTTGCGAGTCTCTACGACCTTCCGTTCCGGAGATATCCGCCGTTGAAGTCGTCCCATTGAAACGAATGGGTTAGGGTTAGGTGGAGTAGATGGAGTAGATGTATCTCAGTGACATCCCCCTGAATCGGTAGGGTTAGGTGTAAATTATTTATCTCGTCGACTCCCCCTGCCTCATCCGACGACTCAGCAGTTGAACTAGGGAGCCAAAGGCAATGCACTGGCCAACGCACGTCATCCGCAGCTCTTGTCTCCTTATTGACTACCAACTTGTTTCAAGAGTTGCAACCCAAATCGGTCTTATTGGCTATTCTATTTCTCCATTTCTGTTGTAGTATCGTACAGGATCGTGTTCCAGTGTTGGTCTGCTTTGTTCATTTTTTCATGACACCATGTTTGGGCTATCGTATGCCCCTGAGGAGTTCCTAACTGGCGTTGGTTCATCCTCCTTAAAAGTCAATGAGCCAAGTCAGGTGTTCCTGTGTGCCCTTCAGGCATAGGGTAGGGTTAATATCCTTTAGGGTCAGAGTTATGATAAGGCGCTTGTTTGTTGTCCTAGATGGTAGGGTCTGGGTTTATGTTTAGGGTTAGGATTAAGTTTTAGGGTTAGGGCTAAGTTTTAGGGTTAGGGCTAAGTTTTAGGGTTAGGGCTAAGTTTTAGGGTTAGGGCTAAGTTTTAGGGTTAGGGCTAAGTTTTAGGGTTAGGGCTAAGTTTTAGGGTTAGGGCTAAGTTTTAGGGTTAGGGCTAAGTTCTAGGGTTAGGGCTAAGTTCTAGGGTTAGGGCTAAGTTTTAGGGTTAGGGCTAAGTTTTAGGGTTAGGGCTAAGTTTTAGGGTTAGGGCTAAGTTTTAGGGTTAGGACTAAGTTTTAGGGTTAGGATTTAAGTTTTAGGGTTAGGTTTTAAGTTTTAGGGTTATGATTGTGTTTAGGGTTAGTGGGTAGGGTTAGTTATGGTAAGATTAGAGTTAATTTTAGGCTTAGAGCTACTCTGGTCTATGGTTATGTTTAGAGTAAGTATGAGGGGTGGGGTAAATTTGGGTTAAGTATATTTGGAGAATTTGACACATCATCAGTAGTGGACCTTGGGATCATGAGGTGTTTCGGCCATTATCACTATACACCTTCACCCAAGGGAGGCCCATCCAGGTTTGATCAAGACCCGGTGTGTGTCATCTAGCCCAATCAGGTTTTTGGTAAACGTCCGAATATGGATTTTGTGTCAGTGCTGAGGGTAATATTCGTTTCTTATGTATTTATTTACTACCTCCTTTCATTTATTTATTTGTTAATTTGTATAATTTATTTATTTATTTGATTGCTTTAGGGCATTGTTGTTAAATTAAGTTCAAAGTTCACTGTTGCGTAAATAAAAGTTCTTTTAAAATGAAGATATAAATTTGTAAGAGCCTATATTATTTTAATTAACCATTCATCCATTCATTCATTCATTTTACATTTTATCTATTTTTATCCGCAGACCTTCAGTAAGTTATATTTAAGGGTTAGGGTTAGGGTTAGGGTTAGGGTTAGGGTTAGGTATAAGGGGTAAGTACCACTTGATGATCGTGGTTCTTTCTGGCTGTGAACCACTTAGAGCCACCATTCAACTTTTGCAGCACTCAGGGGGACCGGCCGGAGGCTGTGGTAACAAAGAACCTAAGATTGGCGCAAAGCATTATGGGTAAAAACAATCAAACATCTCTCACGGCCGGAAAAGTTGGTTCTTAGCTTAGGGACCGCGGCTACCCCCCCATTTGTGGCCACGCCCGATCCAATGGTACCACCCCCGAGTCTCTACGACCTTCCTAGCCGGAGCTGTGTCAACTTCCTGTAGAAGGGGGGCGTGGCCTGGAGACTCCGCCTACCCCCCCATTATCGACCCCGCCCAGTCGATTGGCACCGCCCCCCAAGACACGCCCCTTTTAACTCCCCCACACTTAGCATTTTCACTGTCTAAAAGTCATAAGTAGTGGGTGTGGCCAGGGACCACCCCAACACAAAGGGTATGGGTCAGCGTAAGTGTTTGGGTAAGTGTTAGTGAAAGTGTATGTGTGAGTGTTAGGGTAAGAGTAAGTGATAGGGTAGGTGATAGTGTAAGTGTAAGAGGCCGTTACCTTGTGACGATCCTCTGCGTGGAGCCGGACAAGGGGGTGTGCTCCCGAGGTCTGTCAGAGACAGACTGAGCGTTCTAGGGCAGTTTGTGTCCCTTTAAATGCATTTAAATGTAATTTAATGTAATTTAATTAAAATTTCAAAATTTCAAGTGACTTTATCTCTTGATAGGAACGTCGTAGGAAAAAACTGATGGCACCTACCCCCCCAAAGTCGATGTCTGGCTTTCCAACGGTGGAAACCCCGTAGTTCTACGCCCCACCTGAGGTGAGATAATGTCGTTTTTACAGTGTATTTTCTGTATCTCCGGAACGGAAGGTCGCAGAAACTCGGGGAGACCACCGTTGGATTCAGAAGGGTCGAATTAGGGCAGGCGGAAGCTGGTTTGGAGTCTCTACGACCTTCCGTTCTGGAGATATAAGAGGTCAAAGTTTGGGAAACTTGGTCCTTCTTTATCTCATCAACCGATCGTCACAGAAACAAGCGGACAAAACCTGTGCCCTGCTTAGACCACGCTGGATCCAACGGTGAAAACCCCGAGTCTCTACGACCTTTGGTTCTGGAGATATAGAAGGTCGAGTCTGGGACATTCATCCTTCTTTATCTCATCAACCGATCGTCACAGAAACAAGGGGACAAAACCTGTGCACTGCCTAGACCACGCCGGATCCAACGGTGAAAACCCCGAGTCTCTACGACCTTCCGTTCTGGAGATATAGAAGGTCGAGTCTGGGACATTCATCCTTCTTTATCTCATCAAGGGTTAGGTGTAAATTATTTATCTCGTCGACTCCCCCTGCCTCATCCGACGACTCAGCAGTTGAACTAGGGAGCCAAAGGCAATGCACTGGCCGACGCACGTCATCCGCAGCTCTTGTCTCCTTATTGACTACCAACTTGTTTCAAGAGTTGCAACCCAAATCGGTCTTATTGGCCATTCTATTTCTCCATTTCTGTTGTAGTCTCGTACAGGATCGTGTTCCAGTGTTGGTCTGCTTTGTTCATCTTTTCATGACACCATGTTTGGGCTATCGTATGCCCCTGAGGAGTTCCTAACTGGCGTTGGTTCATCCTCCTTAAAAGTCAATGAGCCAAGTCAGGTGTTCCTGTGTGCCCTTCAGGCATAGGGTAGGGTTAATATCCTTTAGGGTCAGAGTTATGATAAGGCGCTTGTTTGTTGTCCTAGATGGTAGGGTTTGGGTTTATGTTTAGGGTTAGGATTAAGTTCTAGGGTTAGGGCTAAGTTCTAGGGTTAGGGCTAAGTTCTAGGGTTAGGGCTAAGTTTTAGGGTTAGGGCTTAGGGTTAGGGTTAGGGTTAGGGTTAGGGTTAGGGTTAGGGTTAGGAATAGGGGGTAAGTACCACTTTGTTATCGAGGGTCTTTCTCGCTCTGAACCACTCAGAGCCACCATTCAACTTTTGCCGCGCTCAGAGGGACCGGCCGGAGCCGGGGGTACCAAAGACCCCAAGCTTGCCGCAAAGCATCATGGGTAAAAACAATCAAACATCTCTCACGGCCGGAAAAGTTGGATCTTAGCTTAGGGACCGCGGCTACCCCCCCATTTGTGGCCACGCCGAATCCAACGGTTAGGGTTAGGGTTAGGGTTAGGGTAGGGTTAGGGTTAGGGTTAGGGTTAGGGTTAGGGTTAGGGTTTGGGGTTAGGGTTTGGGTTAGGGTTAGGGTTTGGGTTTGGGTTAGGGTTAGGGTTAGGGTTAGGGTTAGGGTTAGGATATGGGGTTTTGACGACCGTCGGTACCCCCAAAATGAAACTTTGAAGGCCGATAACTCCGGATAGGAAGGTGCTAGAGACTTGAAACCAAGTTCTACCCCCCCTACCAACGGGTCTGGCTTTCGATTGGTGCCATCCGTTTGGCTCTACGACCTTCCGGTCCGGAGATACGCCCACTTTTTGACTTCCGGTTGCCTGTATCTCCGGAACGGAAGGTCGTAGAAACTCGCGGAGACCACCGTTGGATTCAGAAGGGTCGAATTATGGCAGACGGAGCTTGGTTGCGAGTCTCTACGACCTTCCGTTCCGGAGATATCCGCCGTTGAAGTCGTCCCATTGAAACGAATGGGTTAGGGTTAGGTGGAGTAGATGGAGTAGATGTATCTCAGTGACATCCCCCTGAATCGGTAGGGTTAGGTGTAAATTATTTATCTCGTCGACTCCCCCTGCCTCATCCGACGACTCAGCAGTTGAACTAGGGAGCCAAAGGCAATGCACTGGCCAACGCACGTCATCCGCAGCTCTTGTCTCCTTATTGACTACCAACTTGTTTCAAGAGTTGCAACCCAAATCGGTCTTATTGGCTATTCTATTTCTCCATTTCTGTTGTAGTATCGTACAGGATCGTGTTCCAGTGTTGGTCTGCTTTGTTCATTTTTTCATGACACCATGTTTGGGCTATCGTATGCCCCTGAGGAGTTCCTAACTGGCGTTGGTTCATCCTCCTTAAAAGTCAATGAGCCAAGTCAGGTGTTCCTGTGTGCCCTTCAGGCATAGGGTAGGGTTAATATCCTTTAGGGTCAGAGTTATGATAAGGCGCTTGTTTGTTGTCCTAGATGGTAGGGTCTGGGTTTATGTTTAGGGTTAGGATTAAGTTTTAGGGTTAGGATTAAGTTTTAGGGTTAGGGCTAAGTTTTAGGGTTAGGGCTAAGTTTTAGGGTTAGGGTTAGGGTTAGGGTTAGGGTTAGGGTTAGGGTTAGGGTTAGGGTTAGGATATGGGGTTTTGACGACCGTCGGTACCCCCAAAATGAAACTTTGAAGGCCGATAACTCCGGATAGGAAGGTGCTAGAGACTTGAAACCAAGTTCTACCCCCCCTACCAACGGGTCTGGCTTTCGATTGGTGCCATCCGTTTGGCTCTACGACCTTCCGGTCCGGAGATACGCCCACTTTTTGACTTCCGGTTGCCTGTATCTCCGGAACGGAAGGTCGTAGAAACTCGCGGAGACCACCGTTGGATTCAGAAGGGTCGAATTATGGCAGACGGAGCTTGGTTGCGAGTCTCTACGACCTTCCGTTCCGGAGATATCCGCCGTTGAAGTCGTCCCATTGAAACGAATGGGTTAGGGTTAGGTGGAGTAGATGGAGTAGATGTATCTCAGTGACATCCCCCTGAATCGGTAGGGTTAGGTGTAAATTATTTATCTCGTCGACTCCCCCTGCCTCATCCGACGACTCAGCAGTTGAACTAGGGAGCCAAAGGCAATGCACTGGCCAACGCACGTCATCCGCAGCTCTTGTCTCCTTATTGACTACCAACTTGTTTCAAGAGTTGCAACCCAAATCGGTCTTATTGGCTATTCTATTTCTCCATTTCTGTTGTAGTATCGTACAGGATCGTGTTCCAGTGTTGGTCTGCTTTGTTCATTTTTTCATGACACCATGTTTGGGCTATCGTATGCCCCTGAGGAGTTCCTAACTGGCGTTGGTTCATCCTCCTTAAAAGTCAATGAGCCAAGTCAGGTGTTCCTGTGTGCCCTTCAGGCATAGGGTAGGGTTAATATCCTTTAGGGTCAGAGTTATGATAAGGCGCTTGTTTGTTGTCCTAGATGGTAGGGTCTGGGTTTATGTTTAGGGTTAGGATTAAGTTTTAGGGTTAGGGCTAAGTTTTAGGGTTAGGGCTAAGTTTTAGGGTTAGGGCTAAGTTTTAGGGTTAGGGCTAAGTTTTAGGGTTAGGGCTAAGTTTTAGGGTTAGGGCTAAGTTTTAGGGTTAGGGCTAAGTTTTAGGGTTAGGGCTAAGTTCTAGGGTTAGGGCTAAGTTCTAGGGTTAGGGCTAAGTTTTAGGGTTAGGGCTAAGTTTTAGGGTTAGGGCTAAGTTTTAGGGTTAGGGCTAAGTTTTAGGGTTAGGACTAAGTTTTAGGGTTAGGATTTAAGTTTTAGGGTTAGGTTTTAAGTTTTAGGGTTATGATTGTGTTTAGGGTTAGTGGGTAGGGTTAGTTATGGTAAGATTAGAGTTAATTTTAGGCTTAGAGCTACTCTGGTCTATGGTTATGTTTAGAGTAAGTATGAGGGGTGGGGTAAATTTGGGTTAAGTATATTTGGAGAATTTGGGTTAGGGTTAGGGTTAGGGTTAGGGTTAGGGTTAGGGTTAGGGTTAGGATATGGGGTTTTGACGACCGTCGGTACCCCCAAAATGAAACTTTGAAGGCCGATAACTCCGGATAGGAAGGTGCTAGAGACTTGAAACCAAGTTCTACCCCCCCTACCAACGGGTCTGGCTTTCGATTGGTGCCATCCGTTTGGCTCTACGACCTTCCGGTCCGGAGATACGCCCACTTTTTGACTTCCGGTTGCCTGTATCTCCGGAACGGAAGGTCGTAGAAACTCGCGGAGACCACCGTTGGATTCAGAAGGGTCGAATTATGGCAGACGGAGCTTGGTTGCGAGTCTCTACGACCTTCCGTTCCGGAGATATCCGCCGTTGAAGTCGTCCCATTGAAACGAATGGGTTAGGGTTAGGTGGAGTAGATGGAGTAGATGTATCTCAGTGACATCCCCCTGAATCGGTAGGGTTAGGTGTAAATTATTTATCTCGTCGACTCCCCCTGCCTCATCCGACGACTCAGCAGTTGAACTAGGGAGCCAAAGGCAATGCACTGGCCAACGCACGTCATCCGCAGCTCTTGTCTCCTTATTGACTACCAACTTGTTTCAAGAGTTGCAACCCAAATCGGTCTTATTGGCTATTCTATTTCTCCATTTCTGTTGTAGTATCGTACAGGATCGTGTTCCAGTGTTGGTCTGCTTTGTTCATTTTTTCATGACACCATGTTTGGGCTATCGTATGCCCCTGAGGAGTTCCTAACTGGCGTTGGTTCATCCTCCTTAAAAGTCAATGAGCCAAGTCAGGTGTTCCTGTGTGCCCTTCAGGCATAGGGTAGGGTTAATATCCTTTAGGGTCAGAGTTATGATAAGGCGCTTGTTTGTTGTCCTAGATGGTAGGGTCTGGGTTTATGTTTAGGGTTAGGATTAAGTTTTAGGGTTAGGGCTAAGTTTTAGGGTTAGGGCTAAGTTTTAGGGTTAGGGCTAAGTTTTAGGGTTAGGGCTAAGTTTTAGGGTTAGGGCTAAGTTTTAGGGTTAGGGCTAAGTTTTAGGGTTAGGGCTAAGTTTTAGGGTTAGGGCTAAGTTCTAGGGTTAGGGCTAAGTTCTAGGGTTAGGGCTAAGTTTTAGGGTTAGGGCTAAGTTTTAGGGTTAGGGCTAAGTTTTAGGGTTAGGGCTAAGTTTTAGGGTTAGGACTAAGTTTTAGGGTTAGGATTTAAGTTTTAGGGTTAGGTTTTAAGTTTTAGGGTTATGATTGTGTTTAGGGTTAGTGGGTAGGGTTAGTTATGGTAAGATTAGAGTTAATTTTAGGCTTAGAGCTACTCTGGTCTATGGTTATGTTTAGAGTAAGTATGAGGGGTGGGGTAAATTTGGGTTAAGTATATTTGGAGAATTTGACACATCATCAGTAGTGGACCTTGGGATCATGAGGTGTTTCGGCCATTATCACTATACACCTTCACCCAAGGGAGGCCCATCCAGGTTTGATCAAGACCCGGTGTGTGTCATCTAGCCCAATCAGGTTTTTGGTAAACGTCCGAATATGGATTTTGTGTCAGTGCTGAGGGTAATATTCGTTTCTTATGTATTTATTTACTACCTCCTTTCATTTATTTATTTGTTAATTTGTATAATTTATTTATTTATTTGATTGCTTTAGGGCATTGTTGTTAAATTAAGTTCAAAGTTCACTGTTGCGTAAATAAAAGTTCTTTTAAAATGAAGATATAAATTTGTAAGAGCCTATATTATTTTAATTAACCATTCATCCATTCATTCATTCATTTTACATTTTATCTATTTTTATCCGCAGACCTTCAGTAAGTTATATTTAAGGGTTAGGGTTAGGGTTAGGGTTAGGGTTAGGGTTAGGTATAAGGGGTAAGTACCACTTGATGATCGTGGTTCTTTCTGGCTGTGAACCACTTAGAGCCACCATTCAACTTTTGCAGCACTCAGGGGGACCGGCCGGAGGCTGTGGTAACAAAGAACCTAAGATTGGCGCAAAGCATTATGGGTAAAAACAATCAAACATCTCTCACGGCCGGAAAAGTTGGTTCTTAGCTTAGGGACCGCGGCTACCCCCCCATTTGTGGCCACGCCCGATCCAATGGTACCACCCCCGAGTCTCTACGACCTTCCTAGCCGGAGCTGTGTCAACTTCCTGTAGAAGGGGGGCGTGGCCTGGAGACTCCGCCTACCCCCCCATTATCGACCCCGCCCAGTCGATTGGCACCGCCCCCCAAGACACGCCCCTTTTAACTCCCCCACACTTAGCATTTTCACTGTCTAAAAGTCATAAGTAGTGGGTGTGGCCAGGGACCACCCCAACACAAAGGGTATGGGTCAGCGTAAGTGTTTGGGTAAGTGTTAGTGAAAGTGTATGTGTGAGTGTTAGGGTAAGAGTAAGTGATAGGGTAGGTGATAGTGTAAGTGTAAGAGGCCGTTACCTTGTGACGATCCTCTGCGTGGAGCCGGACAAGGGGGTGTGCTCCCGAGGTCTGTCAGAGACAGACTGAGCGTTCTAGGGCAGTTTGTGTCCCTTTAAATGCATTTAAATGTAATTTAATGTAATTTAATTAAAATTTCAAAATTTCAAGTGACTTTATCTCTTGATAGGAACGTCGTAGGAAAAAACTGATGGCACCTACCCCCCCAAAGTCGATGTCTGGCTTTCCAACGGTGGAAACCCCGTAGTTCTACGCCCCACCTGAGGTGAGATAATGTCGTTTTTACAGTGTATTTTCTGTATCTCCGGAACGGAAGGTCGCAGAAACTCGGGGAGACCACCGTTGGATTCAGAAGGGTCGAATTAGGGCAGGCGGAAGCTGGTTTGGAGTCTCTACGACCTTCCGTTCTGGAGATATAAGAGGTCAAAGTTTGGGAAACTTGGTCCTTCTTTATCTCATCAACCGATCGTCACAGAAACAAGCGGACAAAACCTGTGCCCTGCTTAGACCACGCTGGATCCAACGGTGAAAACCCCGAGTCTCTACGACCTTTGGTTCTGGAGATATAGAAGGTCGAGTCTGGGACATTCATCCTTCTTTATCTCATCAACCGATCGTCACAGAAACAAGGGGACAAAACCTGTGCACTGCCTAGACCACGCCGGATCCAACGGTGAAAACCCCGAGTCTCTACGACCTTCCGTTCTGGAGATATAGAAGGTCGAGTCTGGGACATTCATCCTTCTTTATCTCATCAAGGGTTAGGTGTAAATTATTTATCTCGTCGACTCCCCCTGCCTCATCCGACGACTCAGCAGTTGAACTAGGGAGCCAAAGGCAATGCACTGGCCGACGCACGTCATCCGCAGCTCTTGTCTCCTTATTGACTACCAACTTGTTTCAAGAGTTGCAACCCAAATCGGTCTTATTGGCCATTCTATTTCTCCATTTCTGTTGTAGTCTCGTACAGGATCGTGTTCCAGTGTTGGTCTGCTTTGTTCATCTTTTCATGACACCATGTTTGGGCTATCGTATGCCCCTGAGGAGTTCCTAACTGGCGTTGGTTCATCCTCCTTAAAAGTCAATGAGCCAAGTCAGGTGTTCCTGTGTGCCCTTCAGGCATAGGGTAGGGTTAATATCCTTTAGGGTCAGAGTTATGATAAGGCGCTTGTTTGTTGTCCTAGATGGTAGGGTTTGGGTTTATGTTTAGGGTTAGGATTAAGTTCTAGGGTTAGGGCTAAGTTCTAGGGTTAGGGCTAAGTTCTAGGGTTAGGGCTAAGTTTTAGGGTTAGGGCTTAGGGTTAGGGTTAGGGTTAGGGTTAGGGTTAGGGTTAGGGTTAGGAATAGGGGGTAAGTACCACTTTGTTATCGAGGGTCTTTCTCGCTCTGAACCACTCAGAGCCACCATTCAACTTTTGCCGCGCTCAGAGGGACCGGCCGGAGCCGGGGGTACCAAAGACCCCAAGCTTGCCGCAAAGCATCATGGGTAAAAACAATCAAACATCTCTCACGGCCGGAAAAGTTGGATCTTAGCTTAGGGACCGCGGCTACCCCCCCATTTGTGGCCACGCCGAATCCAACGGTTAGGGTTAGGGTTAGGGTTAGGGTAGGGTTAGGGTTAGGGTTAGGGTTAGGGTTAGGGTTTGGGGTTAGGGTTTGGGTTAGGGTTAGGGTTTGGGTTTGGGTTAGGGTTAGGGTTAGGGTTAGGGTTAGGGTTAGGATATGGGGTTTTGACGACCGTCGGTACCCCCAAAATGAAACTTTGAAGGCCGATAACTCCGGATAGGAAGGTGCTAGAGACTTGAAACCAAGTTCTACCCCCCCTACCAACGGGTCTGGCTTTCGATTGGTGCCATCCGTTTGGCTCTACGACCTTCCGGTCCGGAGATACGCCCACTTTTTGACTTCCGGTTGCCTGTATCTCCGGAACGGAAGGTCGTAGAAACTCGCGGAGACCACCGTTGGATTCAGAAGGGTCGAATTATGGCAGACGGAGCTTGGTTGCGAGTCTCTACGACCTTCCGTTCCGGAGATATCCGCCGTTGAAGTCGTCCCATTGAAACGAATGGGTTAGGGTTAGGTGGAGTAGATGGAGTAGATGTATCTCAGTGACATCCCCCTGAATCGGTAGGGTTAGGTGTAAATTATTTATCTCGTCGACTCCCCCTGCCTCATCCGACGACTCAGCAGTTGAACTAGGGAGCCAAAGGCAATGCACTGGCCAACGCACGTCATCCGCAGCTCTTGTCTCCTTATTGACTACCAACTTGTTTCAAGAGTTGCAACCCAAATCGGTCTTATTGGCTATTCTATTTCTCCATTTCTGTTGTAGTATCGTACAGGATCGTGTTCCAGTGTTGGTCTGCTTTGTTCATTTTTTCATGACACCATGTTTGGGCTATCGTATGCCCCTGAGGAGTTCCTAACTGGCGTTGGTTCATCCTCCTTAAAAGTCAATGAGCCAAGTCAGGTGTTCCTGTGTGCCCTTCAGGCATAGGGTAGGGTTAATATCCTTTAGGGTCAGAGTTATGATAAGGCGCTTGTTTGTTGTCCTAGATGGTAGGGTCTGGGTTTATGTTTAGGGTTAGGATTAAGTTTTAGGGTTAGGGCTAAGTTTTAGGGTTAGGGCTAAGTTTTAGGGTTAGGGCTAAGTTTTAGGGTTAGGGTTAGGGTTAGGGTTAGGGTTAGGGTTAGGGTTAGGGTTAGGATATGGGGTTTTGACGACCGTCGGTACCCCCAAAATGAAACTTTGAAGGCCGATAACTCCGGATAGGAAGGTGCTAGAGACTTGAAACCAAGTTCTACCCCCCCTACCAACGGGTCTGGCTTTCGATTGGTGCCATCCGTTTGGCTCTACGACCTTCCGGTCCGGAGATACGCCCACTTTTTGACTTCCGGTTGCCTGTATCTCCGGAACGGAAGGTCGTAGAAACTCGCGGAGACCACCGTTGGATTCAGAAGGGTCGAATTATGGCAGACGGAGCTTGGTTGCGAGTCTCTACGACCTTCCGTTCCGGAGATATCCGCCGTTGAAGTCGTCCCATTGAAACGAATGGGTTAGGGTTAGGTGGAGTAGATGGAGTAGATGTATCTCAGTGACATCCCCCTGAATCGGTAGGGTTAGGTGTAAATTATTTATCTCGTCGACTCCCCCTGCCTCATCCGACGACTCAGCAGTTGAACTAGGGAGCCAAAGGCAATGCACTGGCCAACGCACGTCATCCGCAGCTCTTGTCTCCTTATTGACTACCAACTTGTTTCAAGAGTTGCAACCCAAATCGGTCTTATTGGCTATTCTATTTCTCCATTTCTGTTGTAGTATCGTACAGGATCGTGTTCCAGTGTTGGTCTGCTTTGTTCATTTTTTCATGACACCATGTTTGGGCTATCGTATGCCCCTGAGGAGTTCCTAACTGGCGTTGGTTCATCCTCCTTAAAAGTCAATGAGCCAAGTCAGGTGTTCCTGTGTGCCCTTCAGGCATAGGGTAGGGTTAATATCCTTTAGGGTCAGAGTTATGATAAGGCGCTTGTTTGTTGTCCTAGATGGTAGGGTCTGGGTTTATGTTTAGGGTTAGGATTAAGTTTTAGGGTTAGGGCTAAGTTTTAGGGTTAGGGCTAAGTTTTAGGGTTAGGGCTAAGTTTTAGGGTTAGGGCTAAGTTTTAGGGTTAGGGCTAAGTTTTAGGGTTAGGGCTAAGTTTTAGGGTTAGGGCTAAGTTTTAGGGTTAGGGCTAAGTTCTAGGGTTAGGGCTAAGTTCTAGGGTTAGGGCTAAGTTTTAGGGTTAGGGCTAAGTTTTAGGGTTAGGGCTAAGTTTTAGGGTTAGGGCTAAGTTTTAGGGTTAGGACTAAGTTTTAGGGTTAGGATTTAAGTTTTAGGGTTAGGTTTTAAGTTTTAGGGTTATGATTGTGTTTAGGGTTAGTGGGTAGGGTTAGTTATGGTAAGATTAGAGTTAATTTTAGGCTTAGAGCTACTCTGGTCTATGGTTATGTTTAGAGTAAGTATGAGGGGTGGGGTAAATTTGGGTTAAGTATATTTGGAGAATTTGACACATCATCAGTAGTGGACCTTGGGATCATGAGGTGTTTCGGCCATTATCACTATACACCTTCACCCAAGGGAGGCCCATCCAGGTTTGATCAAGACCCGGTGTGTGTCATCTAGCCCAATCAGGTTTTTGGTAAACGTCCGAATATGGATTTTGTGTCAGTGCTGAGGGTAATATTCGTTTCTTATGTATTTATTTACTACCTCCTTTCATTTATTTATTTGTTAATTTGTATAATTTATTTATTTATTTGATTGCTTTAGGGCATTGTTGTTAAATTAAGTTCAAAGTTCACTGTTGCGTAAATAAAAGTTCTTTTAAAATGAAGATATAAATTTGTAAGAGCCTATATTATTTTAATTAACCATTCATCCATTCATTCATTCATTTTACATTTTATCTATTTTTATCCGCAGACCTTCAGTAAGTTATATTTAAGGGTTAGGGTTAGGGTTAGGGTTAGGGTTAGGGTTAGGTATAAGGGGTAAGTACCACTTGATGATCGTGGTTCTTTCTGGCTGTGAACCACTTAGAGCCACCATTCAACTTTTGCAGCACTCAGGGGGACCGGCCGGAGGCTGTGGTAACAAAGAACCTAAGATTGGCGCAAAGCATTATGGGTAAAAACAATCAAACATCTCTCACGGCCGGAAAAGTTGGTTCTTAGCTTAGGGACCGCGGCTACCCCCCCATTTGTGGCCACGCCCGATCCAATGGTACCACCCCCGAGTCTCTACGACCTTCCTAGCCGGAGCTGTGTCAACTTCCTGTAGAAGGGGGGCGTGGCCTGGAGACTCCGCCTACCCCCCCATTATCGACCCCGCCCAGTCGATTGGCACCGCCCCCCAAGACACGCCCCTTTTAACTCCCCCACACTTAGCATTTTCACTGTCTAAAAGTCATAAGTAGTGGGTGTGGCCAGGGACCACCCCAACACAAAGGGTATGGGTCAGCGTAAGTGTTTGGGTAAGTGTTAGTGAAAGTGTATGTGTGAGTGTTAGGGTAAGAGTAAGTGATAGGGTAGGTGATAGTGTAAGTGTAAGAGGCCGTTACCTTGTGACGATCCTCTGCGTGGAGCCGGACAAGGGGGTGTGCTCCCGAGGTCTGTCAGAGACAGACTGAGCGTTCTAGGGCAGTTTGTGTCCCTTTAAATGCATTTAAATGTAATTTAATGTAATTTAATTAAAATTTCAAAATTTCAAGTGACTTTATCTCTTGATAGGAACGTCGTAGGAAAAAACTGATGGCACCTACCCCCCCAAAGTCGATGTCTGGCTTTCCAACGGTGGAAACCCCGTAGTTCTACGCCCCACCTGAGGTGAGATAATGTCGTTTTTACAGTGTATTTTCTGTATCTCCGGAACGGAAGGTCGCAGAAACTCGGGGAGACCACCGTTGGATTCAGAAGGGTCGAATTAGGGCAGGCGGAAGCTGGTTTGGAGTCTCTACGACCTTCCGTTCTGGAGATATAAGAGGTCAAAGTTTGGGAAACTTGGTCCTTCTTTATCTCATCAACCGATCGTCACAGAAACAAGCGGACAAAACCTGTGCCCTGCTTAGACCACGCTGGATCCAACGGTGAAAACCCCGAGTCTCTACGACCTTTGGTTCTGGAGATATAGAAGGTCGAGTCTGGGACATTCATCCTTCTTTATCTCATCAACCGATCGTCACAGAAACAAGGGGACAAAACCTGTGCACTGCCTAGACCACGCCGGATCCAACGGTGAAAACCCCGAGTCTCTACGACCTTCCGTTCTGGAGATATAGAAGGTCGAGTCTGGGACATTCATCCTTCTTTATCTCATCAAGGGTTAGGTGTAAATTATTTATCTCGTCGACTCCCCCTGCCTCATCCGACGACTCAGCAGTTGAACTAGGGAGCCAAAGGCAATGCACTGGCCGACGCACGTCATCCGCAGCTCTTGTCTCCTTATTGACTACCAACTTGTTTCAAGAGTTGCAACCCAAATCGGTCTTATTGGCCATTCTATTTCTCCATTTCTGTTGTAGTCTCGTACAGGATCGTGTTCCAGTG